>NC_057797.1:32803615-32901156 GCF_018294505.1 Triticum aestivum | reverse complement strand
AGCCCCCCCACCCCCTGAAAATCGACTGACCCAAAAGTCGATTCTGTCGACTGAAGTGTAGCTAAATCGGAGCAGCATCGCAATCAAGAGCAAGAGCGAGAGCAGCAGCGCCAACAAGAGCAATATTAAGAGTAGACCAGGCAGGGGACCGAGAGCAAGAGTAGAGCGGCAGCGCGAGCGAGGGCTAAAGCAGCATCAGCTCCTACTGATGTGGACGTCGCCGCCGAGGAAGCGACGCCGTGGAGGAAGTGGCTGGCGAACTCGTCGTGGATGGAGCCACACCGAGCGCCGGCAGCACCGTGAGATCGAATCAAGAAGAAAATGCGGCGATTACTGTATAACCTCTTTGGTGGCGCCGATTAGGCTGCTACTTCATCCGAGGAAATGGTGATGATGATGCTCTTCCGGTGGTGCAGGTGAAGACACGGTGTGGGAATGGAGGTGGCGCGAAAGACGAGGGGAACGTCAGGGCAGCTCCTTGGAGGTGGAGGACGGGGTGGCTGAACCGGCGGGAGGATGAGATCGACGAGGGATCCTCATCCGGTACGGTGGATGAGGGACATCAAGGTGTTGCTGTGGACGACGTCGTCGGGGAAGAGGCTCCGGCTGGGTGGCGGACGGAGCAGGGTGTGGGGTTTCGTCGCGTGTTTTCGCGGCCTTGGTGTACGAATGGGTGGGCGGATGGGATGGCAGTGGGGAACCATGGCTTAGAGACGCGCTTGTCCGAAATGTGGGGTAAGTTACGAAAGTACCCCCACCAATTTGAGGCGGTTCTTTTGGTTCAGGGGTACCACGAGCATTTCGCGTGTCGGGATTTCACAGGAGGTGGGAGTTTTTGCGCGTGTTGTAATTTCGGAATAGCAAGGCGCGGGTTGAGATGGAGGGAGTTGCCGGAGCACAATGAGACAAAGATATATCTTAAATATTTCGGGCTAACAAGGCGTGGGGTGAAATTTCCGGACAAGCCTAACGTGTACTGTACCAAATCAATGCGCACTACAAATGTCATTCAAAACTTTGAATTCATGTTATGTTCAATTAAAATATTTCGCTACGTGTATAATGTATGCAACCTACTACTCAAATGAACGTTTTAGTGCATTCCAAACGTATATACTACCGCTTCAATATGAACTAAATTTGAATTCGTTTCTCTATTTGAATAAGATCTACAGTAATGATTGTTGTGAAGTCAAAGCATTTGAATCCGTTTCTCTGTTTTAATAAGATCTACAATCATCATTATTGTCAAGTTAAACCATCATTTGTGTATTATCTTCACAGCACACCACATGATTAGTCTCGAGTTACATATGAACTATGTGTACTATATGAACTCGAACTAGATTTTTTGAATCCACTTTATTATGATTTCAAATCACATTACATTTCTAGATCTAGCTAGATCTTCATAATCTAAACCATGTCTCATATGTATAATGTGTTTATCACATTATGTATGGTGCCCCGCCCCCTATGCCTACAAGTATTTAGATGTGCGTTGCAAACACCACACATTACCACAAATTCAAATAAAATGTGAGAATGTTCGATATTTAGTTGTAAGCTGCAAACGCCACACATTATCACAAATTCAAATAAAATGTGAGATTGTTTGATGTATAGTATGATTTAGATTGTTCGGCATTTAGCTATGAGTTGCAAACGCCGTGCATTATCACATTATGGTATAACATGTGCACAACACATGTATCACCACTATATTCATGCATGCAATGTTTAAAACACTATGATCTCCTATTCAAATATATGAATCCGCTTTCATATCAAATTATGATCTTTGTTAGTCTCTTACACCCACACAATCCTCTAACCTTTGTAGCTACCACTAACTTTCTCTTGTGCATGCACACGCCCTCCACGCCCTCCCCCTCCCTCGGCATTCTATCCACCGGGCACATTCAGTTTTTTCTTTAGGTCGTTCTCCCAGAGTCTCCACAACTCCTTTCCCACACACACCGATCGATTAACCTCTCCAGCGATGCTTGCCTACAACATACACACACACCTTCAATCTCCTTCTTTTATGTGTCCTTGCCTCGTGACTCTCATACGGTCAGACACATGTGTAAACTCTCGCCCCTCTTTTCGTCGATCTCGCAACCGTACACTCCCCCCCCCCCTATCTAGCTAGTAGTTGGGCCTCTCGCACCACCTCCTAGCTCCATTATCTCTGTCTATCCGTCTCGCTGGGCCTTATTTGCCTCTAACAAATGGACGTACTCCGACCGATCTCTCGCTATACATATAGCTAGCTAGGTCCTTATAACTCGTTTTTACCCACATGTCAATCGATCTACCTCATTAGTTGTGTCCCTCCCTTCCTCCAACAAACAACGATTGATCTACCGATCTAGTTAGGTTTGCTTACCAAACACATGGTTCCCCTTCATCATCCATGGATGTGTCCCGACAGATCTATCACGCACAGGCACACACAGAAACACATCCCCACTCTTATTGATAATATTGTAGTTCCACCCTTAGTTTGTCTAGTAGGCCTGTCCCACCATCTTCGAGAAGCAACTCCATCACCCATCCAACACTCTACCCCTCTACCCCCCTCTCTCTCTCCTCTCTCTCTCTCTCTATCCCATCATATTTCCCGTCCTTCAGTTATGTATGGATGTCGACCGATCTCCCTCAAGACATAGCTGGGTCTCTCCTTCTCAACACATATACGAGTCGTTCTACCTCTATAGTTAGGCCTCTGCCTACCCCTCCCCCACCCCCTCCCCCCCACACACACTAATACATCGAGCGCTCTAGTCATGTCTCCCAGCCACACACAAACTTGACATGTGCCCTCTAACGTTCTGGTAGGCCAGTCGCCCTTTATCTTTGACTTGCACACACACACAATTTCGATGGCTCTCTTCATCGATCTCGCACCCACCCACTTGATCCTCTCTTCGACTCTATAGATAGATATGACCCCTCCCTCTCTTCTCGTGGATTGCCCGACCCTCTATGTATGATATGGATAGGCCTCCATTTCACACACATTGCATGCAAAATTTTGTTTGAGATGTCATCGACACATATTCCCACAAATAATTCACGAAATCAAACCCCACCCCACCCCTAAACAAAAAACACTCATGAACGCGGTTTGTATCTCTCACACACACCCACATAGGTGGTTACGTGCACGAAGAGAAGAGGTGCATGCATGGCGCACGTACTCCCGTCTCTTTCCCAACCACACCCGCTCGGGTACACGGTGGAGCTCATTTCTGTATGAAAAAGGCAGCCCATGTGGTAATTTGGCACGTGTACTGGTTGTCCACTGGGTGGAGGGGGATCATCTACCACGGGTGAACAAACAAACTGCGACTTGACGTGTTATGTTAAAAAAAGAGGCAAACCATGTGGGGCCTACCTTAGAGGCAAGGCTCTGTACACTAGAGTACTTTTGATGTGTCCCATCAACTCACAGAACGAGGAGAAGCTTGCTTAGTACGCCATCTCCCCCGTTCCTAAATATAAGTCTTTGTAGAGATTTCACCATGAACCACATGCGGATGTATATAGATGCATTTTAAGTGTAGATTCATTCATTTTGTTCTGTATGCAGTGGAATCTCTACAAAGACTTATCTACTAGTAATAGCTAGCCCCCACTACTAGGAATTCTCTATCCTCTCCTTGAGCCACATCATCAAAATTGATGTAGTCGTTAGATGAAGTAAATCAGTCCATAATAGCCGTCTGATCTAGACGTTGAGAGGCTCCGCACTAAGCCACATGCAAGCATGCAGAAATACCGTGGCACATGCATGTGAGTGGGTTTTAAATTACATCAACATGTCTGCATGCAAGAATGCATCGGTAGCATGCATGTAAGTGAGCTTTTAAGTCCCATTAACATGTCAAAAAGAAAAATATAATCCCATTATGCAGTAGGAGTTGGCTAATCTTTTTTCCTTACGTGGGATGATCTAAATGATGATGGGAGTTTATTTAGTTTGGCTACCACATTTGTCATGCAGTTATAGAGTTTTTTTAGTTCTATGAAATCGATAATTTTGCACAGAGAGATATACCGTTGTTCTGCGGCAATGCGCGGGGACTCATCTAGTAATATTTAGGAACGGAGGGAGTACTATGTAAAGAGTTAGGTGTCGCACGGTGATAGTGTGAGGTGGGGCATGTAATCACTGAGTCTGCGTGTTTTCACTGCTCTTGCATGCCTCCGCTGTAAGAATGGAGAAAATTGTAATCTAGTAGTAGTACCTCCTTTCGCCGAAAGCGTGTGACATCCAGCAGTCCTACCACCACTAGTAGAAAAAGGGTCAAATGTGAAGCACATTAGTGCCGATTTGAATTTGAGCCGGCACTAATGTGTGCATTAGTGCCGGTTCCAACGGCTAGCCGGCCTCTCTCATTAGTACCGGTTCGTGGCGAACCTTTAGCACCGGTTCGTGCCATGAACTGGTACTAAAGTGAGTGGTGGCAGGATGTTGTCAGTCCGGGGCCCCTCCAGCACCTTTAGTACCGGGTCGTATCACGAACCGGTACTAAAGGTCATCCTACATAGACCCTTCGTCCACCTGAGCTCGCTCTGTTCTTCCCCTTTCCCCTCTCCTCTCTGTTCTTTTCCCTCTTCCTCTCAAGCTCAGCACACATTTTGCCCAAAATTTGTCAAGATTTGAAGGCCCCCATCCATTCAAATGATCACAAAGGTTAGCAACTTTGTCCTTTCATCTCTCATTGCTAGATTAGCTCGTGCAATGCTTTATATAGTGATTGATTTTTGAGTTTAGTAATTTGGGAGGAATTATATATATGTGCTAGTATTTGATTTATATGCAATTTGTGGTCAAAAATAACACTTAGTTTGCATATCTAGGTGTGGTTTACTTAGTACCTTCTAAATCTCCATCGTAACCACCGTCGATCGCTCGCAACGTCCCGTCGTGGGCACCACCTTGTGGTGAGCCTCTTGTTCATGAAGTTTTATATAAAAAATTGATGTTTGTGTGATTTGGATATATAGTTACTCGTATAATTATCTTACCCATACGTTGTTTGTTATACATAGTGCCATGGTTTTGATATCCGTCCCCGTCGGCCCTCGTCCAGGTTATGATTTGGATGTGGTATATTCTCTTTTAAAACTATTCATTGCATTTCGTGTTTATGAAAAATTATGCCCATCAAGTTGACATAGATATTTGTGTGTAGGAGGTAGTTGAACCGGAAATTCCAACCGACCCTATTGTCGAGAGGTTAAATTTAGTTGAAAGAGAAAACAAGGATTTGAAGGAAAAATTGAAAGAATTGAGGGGGACAAGATGGAATTGGAGTTGCATGTTGCCGATGTTGTCGATGATCACAAGATTAATATGGAGAAAATGCGCTTGAAGATTAGAAAGATTAGAAAATATGCCATTCATAGTGAGGCTTGGTATTGATCGTTATGCTGTTGGATCAATTGTTACCTTAGTTGTGATCTTGATCGCATTTGTTGTTGCATTTAAATTCTTTAGCTAGAGAGTTATTTGTTTGTTGCATTTAAGTGTTGTATGATCTTTATGTATGAAGTTTATGTATTGTATTAATTTGGTGTTTCGGTGCTGTGTATTGAAGACGAGCCGGCAATGGATGTACGATGACCGATGCTGTCCCGCGTTCATTAATGGCGTGCGTACTTTTCTGCTTGCGGCTGAGGCAAACAAGCGGGCAGATGGTTTTATGCCTTGTCCATGTGTTGGCTGTAAGAATCGTCACAATTACTCTACGTTAAGAACCATTCACGTCCACCTGTTTGAGTCCGGTTTCATGCCCCACTATAATGTTTGGACCAAGCATGGAGAAAGAGGGGTTATGATGGAAGACAATGAAGAAGAAGAGGACGACAACAACTATCCTGGCCATGGGTTCCCTGAATACGATGATACAACAATGAGGGAAGAAGTTGAGCCGGTAATGCGGGAAGAAGCTGAGCCGGCAATGCGGGAAGAAGCTGAAGAAGAGGCATCAGATGAGCCCGTTGATGATCTAGGTCGGGCCATTGACGATGCAAAGAGAAACTGCGCAAGTGATTTGGAGAGGAAGAAGTTGCAGCGCATGTTAGAGGATCACAAAAAATTGTTGTACCCGAATTGCGTAGGTGACAAGAAAAAGCTGGGCACCACACTAGAATTGCTACAATGGAAGGCAGAGAATGGTGTATCTGACAAGGGATTTGGAAAGTTGCTGGTAATGATAAAGAATATGCTTCCAAAGGACAACAAATTGCCCAAGAGTACGTACGAAGCAAAGAAGGCTGTCTTCCCTCTAGGGTTAGACGTGCAGAAGATACATGCATGCCCTAATGATTGCATCCTCTACCGCGGTGAGTACGAGATTTGAACGCTTGCCTAGTATGTGGTGCATTGCGCTATAAGATCAGCCGCGATGACCCTGGTGATGTCGAGGGCGAGCGCCCCAAGAAGAAGATTCCTGTCAAGGGGATGTGGTATGCTCCTATAATACCACGGTTAAAACGTTTGTTCCAAAACAAAGAGCATGCCAAGGCGATGCGATGGCACAGAGAAGACCGTAAGAAAGACGGAAAGTTGAGAGTACCCGCTGACGGGTCATAGTGGAGAAAAATCAAAAGAAAGTATGGGAAGGAGTTTGCAGATGACGCAAGGAACGTATGGTTTGGTCTAAGCGCAGATGGCATTAATCCTTTTGGGGAGCAGAGCAGCAACCATAGCACCTGGCCTGTGACTCTATGTTTGTAAAACCTTCCTCCTTGGTTGTGCATGAAGCGGAAGTTCATTATGATGCCAGTGCTCATCCAAGGCCCTAAGAAACCCGGCAACGACATTGATGTGTACCTAAGGCCATTAGTTGAAGAACTCTTACAACTGTGGAATGGAACAGGTGTACGTGTGTGGGATGAGCACATGTGGGAAGAATTTGACCTCAAGGCGTTGCTGTTTGTGACCATCAATGATTGGCCTGCTCTCAGTAACCTTTCAGGACAGACAAACAAGGGATACCGCGCATGCACACACTGTTTGGACGATACCGACAATATATATTTGGCTAATTGTAAGAAGAATGTGTACATGGGACATCGTCGATTTCTTCCGAGCAGGCATCCCATAAGAAAGAAAGGCAAGCATTTCAAAGGTGAGGCAGATCACCGGACGAAGCCTCGCCACCGTACTGGTGCTGATGTACATGATATGGTCAAGGATTTGAAGGTGGTCTTTGGAAAGGGTCCTGGTGGACAACCTGTTCTGAATGACGCTGACGGACGCGCACCCATGTCGAAGAAGAAATGTATATTTTGGGACCTGCCCTATTGGAAAGACCTAGAGGTCCGCTCCACAATTGACGTGATGCACGTGACGAAGAATCTTTGTGTGACCCTTCTTGGCTTCTTGGGCGTGTATGGGAAGACAAAAGATACACCTGAGGCACGGGAGGACCAGCAACGTATGCACGGAAAAGACAGCATACATCAGGGTCATGCAAGCTACGCTCTTACGAAAGAAGAGAAGGAAATCTTCTTTGAATGCCTGCTCAGTATTAAGGTACCGTCTGGCTTCTCGTCGAATATAAAGGGAATAATAAACATGGCAGAGAAAAAGTTCCAGAACCTAAAATCTCATGACTGCCACGTGATTATGAAGCAACTGCTTCCGGTTGCATTGAGGGGGCTTCTACCGGAAAATGTTCGATTAGCCATTGTGAAGCTATGTGCATTCCTCAATGCAATCTCTCAGAAGGTAATCGATCCAGAAATCATACCAAGGTTAGAGAATGATTTGGTGCAATGTCTTGTTAGTTTCGAGTTGGTGTTGCCACCATCCTTCTACAACATCATGACGCACGTCCTAGTTCACCTATGTGAAGAGATTAACGTTTTGGGTCCTGTATTTCTACACAATATGTTCCCCTTTGAGAGGTTCATGGGAGTCTTAAAGAAATATGTTCATAACCGTGCTAGGCCAGAAGGAAGCATCTCCAAGGGCCATGAAAATGAGGAGGTCATTGAGTTTTGTATTGACTTTATTCCTGACCTTAAGCCGATTGGTGTTCCTGAATCGCGGCATAAGGGCAGACTGGATGGAAAAGTCACGCTAGGAGGGGAACAAATAATATGTATGGACGGACATTCTCTCACTGAAGCACACTACACAGTTCTACAGAATTCCGCCTTGGTGGCTTTGTATATGGATGAACACAATAATTTGCGACGCTCCAAACACCCGGAGCGGTCTGATGACTGGATTACACATGAACAAACCAGGAGTTTTGCCAGCTGGTTGCAGACACATACCATGCATGACGCCTCTATTGAAGATGACCTGTACTTGCTGTCCCAGTTACCATCTTCGAATATAATGACTTTCAAAGGGTACGAGATAAGTGGTAATACATTTTACACGATCACCCAAGATAAGAAGAGCACCAACCAAAACAGTGGTATCTGCTTTGATGCAGAAACCAAGACGGGAAAGGAAACATATTATGGTTATATACAGGACATATGGGAACTTGACTATCGACGTGGTTTGAAGGTCCCTTTGTTTCGGTGCAAATGGGTCAATATGACACAAGGCGGGGTAACGGAAGACCCGCAGTACGGAATGACAATAGTGGATCTCAACAATCTTGCGTATGCAGACGAACCATTCGTCCTAGCCAATGATGTGGCACAGGTTTTCTATGTGAAGGACATGTCTACCAAGCCGAGAAAAAGAAAAAGATAAGGAAGCGAATGCATCATACGATTAGCGAAAGCGGCACATAGTTCTTTCTGGGAAGAGAAACATCATGGGAGTGGATGACAAGACAGACATGTCAGGAGATTATGAAAAGTTTGATGAAATTGCTCCATTCACAGTGAATATTGACCCGAGCATCCAGTTAAGTGATGAAGATTTTCCATGGCTACAGCGCAAAGGGACACACGCGAAGAAAAAGTTTCACACCCAAAGATCTGGGATGTGATCGGCTTCACTATCATCACTTTCTTCTGTGTTTCACACCCAGGAGGGAATCTCTGTAATAGTTAGGGTAGCTAGTTATGTGTTTTGGCATTTGAAACGCGAAGAAATTTTATGTGCAAGCAAATTCTTTCATGCATTTACTGATTTTTTCAGCTAAATGACCCTGAAATTGAAAAGCATTTCAAATGAACTCAGAAAAGGTTGAAAGTTGGCATTGGTATCATAATTTCACCCACATAGCATGTGCAAAAAAAGTAGAGAGGGTTACCGCAAAAACTGGATGCACTTCGTGTACAAAATGGACAATCTCTTTCGAAGTATCAAGGTTTCGGACGAAAACTCATCCGTTACAAAGGCATTTCATTTGTTAAATAACCTAAGCATTACCAAATTGAATATATTGTTAAAACATAAGAAAAAATAATCACTGAAAAATCTATTTTCAAAGTTAAGTTATTCACAAACTAGTGATTCACAAATTTCAAATAATTCAAAATTTAAACTATTCAAATTTGTAAACTACCGGTACTAACAGAAAGTTTGTAATTTTTTGTACCTAAAGCAAAAATATTCACAAACAAACTCTAAATACAGCAAAAACAACTCTAAAATAAATAAAACAAAAATAAATAAAGTAAAAAAATAAGAAGAAAAAAGCCCACCTACTTGGCCACAGCGGCCTGCATACGACTAGAAACCCAAATTCTAGTTGGGCCAGGATGCAGGCCCGCTAGCCCAGTAGGCCCAACAGGGCATCGCAGTAGAGGTAGGCCCAGAAGGCCTGCTTAAGAGAGGATCTCGAGACAGCAGCGACGATGGGGCTTATAAGCAGGTGTGAGTGCCCCTCGGTTAGCGAGGTGGGACTAAACTTTTCCGCCCCTCGCCTGGCAGCGCACACCCTTTAGTACCGGGTCGTGGCTCCAACCGGTACTAAAGGGGGGGTCTTTAGTACCGGTTGGAGCCACCACCCGGTACTAAAAGGGTGCCATTCCCGCCCCTTGGCCTGGCCAAAACAGACCTTTAGTACCGGTTGGTGGCTCCAACCGGTACTAAAGGTTGTTCTATATAAGAAAACACTTCAAAAAAATTGTCAGTTTCTCATCTCTCCCTGCTTCTTTCTCCTCTGCCCCGTCGCCGCCGCCCCTCGTCGCCGCCCCCGTCGCCGTCCGTCGCCGTCCCCGTCGCCGTTCGTCGCCGTCCCTGTCGCCGTCCATCGCCATCGCCGTCCCCATCGCCGTGCCCCGCCCCGTCCTCCCGTCGTCCCCGCACGGCCCGTACTCCCGTACGTCGTCCCCGCCCGGCCCATCCCCGTCCCTGTTGTCGCTGCCCCGTCCCCGTCGTCGCCGCCCCATCCCCGTCGTCGCCGCCCCGTCTCCGTCTCCGTCCCCGTCCCCATCACCGCCCACCGTCGTCGTGCCTCGTCAGTGAGCTGTACCCCGGCCGCCAACCACACACACACACACACACATTGTTATAGAATTGTTAGCAATCTTTCTGTTTTTTAGTTATAGAATTATTAGAAATGTTAGTTTTAGTTTTAGAAATGTTAGTTATATAGAAATGTTAGTTATATAGAAATATTAGAAATGTTAGTTATATAGAAATGTTTTTTAGTTATAGAATTATTAGAAATGTTAGTTTTAGTTATAGAAATATTAGAAATGTTAGTTTAGTTATAAAATTTAGAATTTGCATATATGGAATCACAATCCGTCATTTAAAAAATGTTAGTTTACTTTTGCGGCATATAGTATTTCTTGTCGACGATGCCCGGCCCGCATCCTCGCCGTCGACCCGTTCGCGACGACGTCCTGCTTCAAAGGACTCATGTCCGGGACTGGGCTCCGCCGGGCTGACACTGGGAGGTGCTACCTTCAGGGGCGCGACGCTTGGTGAGGAACCCGGCCCCGGGTCCTGTCATCGACCCTCATCTCCTTTGGTGGCGTTTGCGTGGGCCACTTTCGGTGCAGAGGGAGCCGGCCATGCCGGAGGTGGTACGTCGCCGTGTTAGGGAGGAGGACGAGCACGTCCATCGCTACATGGCTGCTATGGACGCCAGGTTCTCCAATACCTGGCATGTTCTTTTGGGAGATCACCCGAGCTATGATCCAGTGATGGTTCCTTCTCTTTGGGTGTCCACCGGCCGCACCTCAGGAACCGCGAGTGGCCTAGATTACTCTATAGTATTCGATCTTTATTAGCTTGCTAGCTAGCTAGCTAGTGATGTATTTGATATTATATCTATTATTCGAGACGATGTATTCGAGATTATATCTATTATTCGAGACTATGTATTCGAGATTATATCTATTATTCGAGACGACGTATTCGAGATTATATTCGATGATGCTTATTATGTACTATGATTGATTCAGTTTTTCCTTATTAATTGATTGCATCCATGCATTGTAATTTGAATATATTTCTTTTGGATTAGTTAAACAAAACCTATGGCGGATAATACCGGCAGAGAGGGAGAAGAGGCCATGTTCAATATCATACGCAATCCTCACGGGCCAGATGATGATCAGAATGAAGAAGATTATGACGGCTCCAAATATCTAAACAACACCGGGGAGGGTGATATGATATTCGATCGCGACGACCGAATTGATGAAGTCATGAACTATGAACATGACGAAGAAAATGTTGATCTTGAAACAACAAAGACCGGCGAGGTATATATATTTATATAAGCAGGCATCTGGTGATCATCACATGTTTTAAATGACTTGAAGATATATTAATGAATCAATCTTTCTTCTTTCAGCCATCCGGATCGAGCAAATCTTCAGGCAACAGGAAACGTGGCCCGAAAAAAAGTTGAAGGAGGGCGTAAAGTACAATATCGAGGCCATCAGACCTAATGGCGAACCATTAGCGCCTAAGAAGATTGCGGACAAGTTCATTCGTCAGTGCGGAGTTCTTGTGATGGACCAACTCCCGATCTCCCTTCAAGAATGGAGAAAGCCAGCAAAGCCATGTCCAGGAGTTACTTTTGTCGACGACAGACAAAAACTTCTGCTTTGGGAAACGCTCATGGAACATTTCACCCTACCAGATCATTTCACAGATGCAGATGTGGAGAAAGTCAAGGACGCTGCTCTTAGGAAGATGGCGGTTGCATTCAAGAACCACAAGATTCGTGAATGGGCCAAGTACGTCAACGGAGGAAGGAAGACTCCAGTATTCGAGGGAACACTAGAGAAGAAAAGTGCTCATTGGGACGATTTCGTGAAATTCAAGGATTCGGAATTATCTAAGGAACAGTCGAGAATAAACAAGGCCAATGCCGCAAAAAAGGATAAGTTCCATAAGCTGGGGCCAGGTGGCTATGCGGTGGGAATGCCTAAGTGGGATAAGTCTGAGAAAGAGATGTTGGATGCAGGTGGCACTCCAGAAACATTGAGCTGCCCCCCCCCCCCCAGGTGCAGGACTTGGTTCTATGCGCATGGGGGGGAGTTGGACCTGAAGACAGGCAAAGTTTCAAAGAAGGCATGTCTAGACGGAGCCGAAGATAAGCTACTTGTTGCAATAGAAGAGGCTCGATCGGGGTTGTTCGAGCCAAACAGAGAGAACGACGAGCTTATGCGTGCCCTGGGAAGTCCTGAACACCCGGGAAGAACACGAGGCATGGGCGCTATTCCGTGGTATGAGGGGTTTTTGGACTGGAACGCCGACTACAGAACCCGTGCGAGAAAGAAGATTGCAGAGGAGAAGAAGAGGAAGATGGAGGAGGAGCAGAGGAAGCTAGACTATGAACGCCTTCAAGGCCTAGAATCAGCGCACACGGACTTGGCAGTCAAATTCCAGCAGCAGCAGGAGCAGATCGATTCACTTAGCCAGCAATGGGGGTCTCAGCAGCTAGCGGATGATCCACCATTGGATAGCACTGTCCCATCCATGCCGAGAAGCAGCGTGGGTTCCGCCCCGGGCGACGCATTGCTGGATAGCTACCCAGTGGATGACATCATGGAGAACACTAACTGCGAGCTCCACTTCAAAATGAAGAACATATCCATGAAGGTGGCGGACGCCCTTGCTTTTACAAATCCCCCCGAGGCAACCTTCCATTGCAACCCGATTCCAGCGGGCTATGCTCGTGTCTTGGTTGATGAGGTGGTGGACCAATATTCGGGGCTAGAGCTTGACATTCCTGGAGGTGACAATGAGCACACAGTAGGAGAGGCCAACCATCGTATCATCCTATGGAAAAAGGATTTCATCATCTTTCGAAGGCCACCGACACCGCGTCATCCGACTCCTCGTCGCAGTCCGCCACCGAGTGAGCAGAATCCCGCTCCTCCAAGTCCACCTACGCGTCAGGCCACTCCTCCTCCAAGTCCAGCACAGCTTCAGGCCACTCCTCCTCCTCCAAGTCCGGCAAAGCGTCAGGCCACTCCTCCTCCAAGTCCGGCACAGCTTCAGGCCACTCCTCCTCCAAGTCCAGCACAGCTTCAGGCCACTCCTCCTCCTCCAACTCAGCCACGTCAGCCGTCTTCGCCTCCTCAGCAATCACGGAAGAGAGCCGCCTCAGCTATGGTGCGCAGCGGTACAAGTCGAGGTAGTACTGGAGTTACAGGCGGAGGCAAGCGATTTCAATATGGTCCAAGCCTCGCGCCTCTTCCGCAGAGGCCTTACGACAAGTCCGAGGAGGAAAATGTAGCCATATCGAAGGCCGAGGTGTAAGCCCATTTTGCACCAAAAAGCCCTGTGGAAAAGATTGACCACTTCATTCGTATGGCTAGAGCACCAGCTCCCAAGCCTGTTGACACAGACTATGAGCGCCACATCAAGAAGTTAAATCGAGCACGTCTACAGAAAGAGGCGAGCTCGAGCTCAAGCAAATCAGCTGGCAAAAGGAGCGGTAAAACCGTTCCCCAGCTGGGAGAACAGGCGGCGCAATCAATCCCCCCGCTTGTTGTGCCAACAACACATGAGAGTAGGCGCGCCCAATATTATTGTGGGCAAACCATTAACGTTCCCGGGGTGGGCGATGTGGTAATAACCGAGGAGCATATTGCGCAGGCTGAATCGATCGGGATCACTATTGGACAACTGCTCGATATCGAGCCCATGTCTCCGACTAGAGAGGAGGAAATAAAACGGAAATATGCCCGGGGCCAACCTTTGGTCGAGCCAGAGGAGGTACATAAGCTCCCAACGAGAATGTATGAATTGCATCAATGGTACATGGACATTACCAAGATTTCCAATCGAGAGTCCCTCATGGTGAATGTCAACAAGGATCATTACTACCATGAGAAAGCTGTGACCGTTGAGTATTTAGAACTATTTTAGCTATACAATCAAGACGCACTCGACAAATCTATCGTCAGTTGCTATTGTCTATAAGTGATTTCTTTCTGTAATTTAAGTCTCAAGCTAGCTGTAGTGATCATTTTGATCAATCATTACCTGTAACTATCCTCACTATATTCTTTTCTGTGGTATTATGCAGGATCAAGATTTATGAAATGAAAAAAGGTGGACGCTATGGCATTGGGTTCGTTGACCCAAATACCATTAATGAATACACATGGAAAATAGATCCATATCACGAAAAAAGTGTAGAGGAAAGCATGCTACAGTTATTCAAGGAACTCAAATACAATGAAGATATACTACTTCCTTACAACTTCCAGTGAGTCACACTGTCTTGTACTACAAATTCTGTTTTTCCCTACTAGCTAGCTACATGTTTTTGCTTACATATGCCCGCTTAATTAAGACATGCAAATGTGTGTGCATGCAGATTTCACTGGATCTTGTTAATCATTAAAGTTGATGAAGGAACAGTTGAAGTACTAGACTCACTACTTAAGAAAGCAAGTGACTACACCATCGTGAAGGGGATAGTCAACAGGTAATTTCAATCATTATTAACTATATCTCGGCCTATTTAATTAGTTCGTCATTTCCTGATAACAACTATTTAATAACCCATTTATTCATTTTCTTTGTCGGCGGGCAGGGCTTGGGAAAAGTTCATCAGGGCCACTCCAGGCCCATGGAAACAAAATCTGAAATGGTATCGACCCAAGGTAAGTAATTAAGTAGTACTAGCTAGCTGCCATCTCTTTAATTATCATGCTTGATTAATTATTATCTGATCAAATTCCATTCTCGTAAAGGCCCTGAAGCAAGCGCTGGGGAATGATCTTGTGCATACTACGTTTGCAAGAACATTCGCATGATGGTGTCCGAAAGGAGCAAATCTCAAAGACAGGAGTGGGTACGATATCATTTGTCAGAACACTATTCACAATTTTTACACCATTATCGATATCTCATCAGACAACTAATACACATGCATATTGATCTCCTTCTTAACAGTTTAAAGAGGTTCGGGACAAGCTCCTAGCACAGGACCGCATAGAAGCAATTCAAGAGGAAATAGCGGGATTTTTGCTCGACCAGGTCATAGATCCCAAAGGAGAATACTATTACCCGCTACCGCCCCCATGAACCACTTCCAATTGTTATCGTGCTCTGAAGGCACCAATTAGCTAGGCTAATGCCACTGGCTCTGAAGGCACCAATTTGGAGAAATTGTGTATATATTATGTGTGTATATATGTGTGAATTAATTAATGGTGGTTGTGAGACATTCAATGATATATATTATGATCGGTTCTACTAGAAATTCTATTTATATATATATGCATAACGTGTACAATATGTAGTATCGTAGAATACCAACAAATGAAAAATAATTAAATGGAAAACACAAAATTAAATGAAAAAGAAATCATAAACCCAAACCCCCCAACCTTTTAATACCGGTTGGTGACACCAACCGGTACTATAGGGCTCCCTGCCCCCGAAGCTGGCTCGTGCCATGTGGTTGCCCTTTAGCACCGGTTCGTGCTGAACCGGTACTAAAGGGGGGGGGGGCTTTAGTGCCTACACTTTAGCACCGGTTACCAAACCAGCACTAAAGGGCCTTACGAACTGGTGCTATTGCCCGGTTCTACACTAGTGCACCTCAGTAATAAAGACCAATGAGCCGTCAAATCACATAGACCCAGCAGTAAGTTGGACGAACGAAGCAACCATCACTCTTGCGCCAGTGAGAGGCCGCGTCCGCTCTGCCCGGGCATGAATGCGACACCGATTCTTTGGAGCGGCGCTGACCGTTTCGGGCGGGAAGCGCGCGCGGGCGATGGGGGGGCTTTGGGTGGGCCGGGCTAGTCAGGAGCGGGTGTGGCAGATGTCTGCATGTCCCTACCGGACACGCCCGGAAACGAGAGGATGCATTGACTCTCGCGGCTAAAATCGTACACTACACAACATCTCTCTGTAGGAGTAGGTCGATCTGTCGCTCTCTCTAACACACACATGCTGTTAAACACACACACACACACACACACACGCACCTTGGTCCCGTTGCACCTTCTAACGTGACTTATTACACCTAGACGGAGGGAGTAGTAAGTATACGAGATACGGTGGCACACTGACTTAAGTCAAATACAAGTGCCCAAAATTTGTGTGCATGTTATAATAAGGATTCACTTAAAATAGTACGTGAGCGAACAGAGGGATCAATTGGACAGTGTTCCCGAGCAGTAGCGAGATGTGTGAGGTAAGAAACACCGATGGCGCTTTTATTTTTTCTTATTAATTTGTTTGTTTCACCCTCTGACTGGTGGGACCCAACGTACTACGTGGAGAGAGGTAAGGTGGCTAAGGCTGCATTATTTCTGCACCACTGTGGATAGTCTTACCACCAAAAAGCCACATGACACGATTATGATTGAAATCCCAATGACTCCCACACACACAAAAACACGGCATGCTTGTCACACGAATGCAGGAATGTATAAAAGGTTATTTCCCTCTCGTTGAACATAATGGGAGGGTTGTGTAGTTGGTTAGCCTGTTCGCTCATCAAACTTGAAGTCTCGGGTTCGATAACTACACTTGAGCATAATTTGTGCCAGGAGGATTCTTTGACTGGTCAAAATGTTTTCTAGGGTTTGCACACTTCACTCTCTCTCTCCAGTATATATATACACGCTGGAGCCTCAGCGCTTGTAGTTGCTCTCTTCACACTCTCTCGCCCTCTCCAGATCTAAACAAGACTTCGTTGGCCTCTCTCTCCCCTCACTGCTGCTCAAAGAGCTGGCAGGATCCGTCCATCGGGAAGGGAAGGAGGCTTAACACTTTCGCCGTCGGTGAGGGACTACCGGCACAACTGTTCACTTTCCACCCAGCGGCGGCGCGGGAGGGCCTCTGACCCCTTCTTCTTCGCCACCGTCCCGTTGCCCACCGAACCACGCCCCCAGAACCTTAAGGTATAATTTACTTACTCCACATGCATTGCTCTAGATGCATGTATACCATGAATCTAGCATGTGGTTCGAAGAGGAAAGGAGTAGGGGAAAGTAGTGGGAAAATTTGTATATAGCATGAATCTAGGACGTGGTTCAAGGAGGAAATGAAGGGGGAAAGTTGTATAGCATGAATCTAGGACGTGGTTCAAAGAGGAAAGGAATGGGGGAAAGTAGTGGGGAAAGTTGTATCGCATAATAAATATAGGATGTGGTTCAAAGAGGAAAGGAAGGGGTGAAAGTACTAGTTCAAAAAGGAGAGGAAGGGACAAGGCTGTAGAGTTTGAGCATACAAATATGCTCCTTGGTTGTTTGTTCTTTGTTGCAACAGACTGTGCATGACCACAGTACATCGGTAGATGCACATGGTGCTGGTGCGTCCACTGTCCCGTGCAACTCATTAGCTGTTGTTAATCTAAGGCCATGTTTGGTTAAAAATTCCCTAGTCCATACCTGCTTGGTTCCAGGGACTAAACATGGACTAGAGGTTATTAAATGACATGCTAAAAGACCATGTTACCCCTAGTAATGAACTAATAGAGACAAGGTGCGATGCGTGGCAGGGGCAACTGTTGGAAAAAGTCCCAAAAAGACTCCCTTAGGGTCTTCTTTCTTTAGTCCCAAATGCCCACTTTTAGTCCCTAAAAGTCCCTCCTGTTTGGTTTAGATGGGACTGACATGGAGTTTTTTTAGTCCCTACACCAAAATGTCCCTGTAAACAAACACCCTCTAATAATGCCGCTGGAAAATTGATGCAACGCCACAGTTAAAAGCAAATTACATGTTTAACGAATTTTATTGTTAATATAATCTCTATGTTAATATTAATCAATGCCACCGTTTGAGAAATGCTACTGTCTTGCTTTCTTTCCCATTTAGATAAGGTAGATGCTTCTTTTTGTTGGCTTCTGTGTCATCCACCGTTATTGACCACTAATTGTTTCCTTTGCACCTCTGTGTACACAGAGTTATCTACTTCACCTCGTTGCCATTGAGACCTTTTGTTGCACTGCACAAAACACTTTTGTTTTAAGAGTGTTTTGTGCAGTTCAACCAAAATGTCACATCGACAACGTTGCTTGATTGCTTAATCTTAGTGGAACTGCACAAGAGGAGACCTTACTTCCTATCCGTTAAGGCGAATTTGGTTCAGATCTTCTTCTTGTGAGTTTTTTGAATTCCGCATCATGGGAGGTCAGTACTAGCCTTCTTTCACATGATTCTGCAGTGTGCTTTCATATGTTGTGCTACTTGGACGATAACGTTGCTTCATTTTAGTGAACTGCACAAATGGAGACAAGACTTCCAATCTGTATGTGCATCGTAATATCCCATTGAGGTAAGATAAGGATATTTCACAACTGCTGGCCTATATTTTGCCACTTTCATCAGAAAATTAAGTTTAGTACTATACTTGTGCTCCCTAATTGACATGCCAAATCTTACATTGAAGGCGAAGTTTGTCTGTTATTGAACGAAGTGATGAAGGGGAAGAACAAGCGGAAGAAAAAAATCAACTCTCGGTGCTGTAATGAAGCACTGGAACTGTGATGACACAAGTAATGATATAGTTTTGCATCTTAATTTATTGCTATGGCTGGAACGGGCAATTGTTTTTCCACTGATTTGATGCCACTCTTAATGTAATATGTAATTATCTCTACTTGTGCAAACAGGGATCTTCTTTGAAGATACCATATATTTTAGTGGAACTACACAAGAAGATGTTGGAAACATTAAACTAATCGAGGAGTATATAGTAAGCATGGCCACCACCGTAGATAGCAACGGATGGTTCCGGAGAAGTGCGTCATCTGTATGCTCTACACAATAAGCCTCCTGACAAAGGTTAGTACTCGCCCACTGATTTCATCCATATGATTGAGCTTTGTCATCTCTATTGGTGTTGTGCTACTGTTTAGATACTGTCATGAAAAAGTGGTATTGCCCTTGAGAAGTGCTTCATCTGTGCTGTTTTAAATATTTCCTTTCCTTTTTTCGAGCAAACAGGGATGCTAGCATTTAGTAGTCCTCTTGTCTTTGCACAATAGGATCATCTTCCTCTGAAGAAGAATATGGAGTACATGAAGTGACTAGTTCCGATTATGCCAGGATGAAGAAGCCCTGTCTATCTTTTCATCAAAAGGAGCAGTTGAAGGATGGTTACAATACTCCCCACAAGACCAAACTAACTTCAGCTCAGAAGGACTGACAAATCTCCATTTTTTTGCTGTCATGCGCGAGTACAATGTTGTTCTAGGATTCTTTCTAGTGAGTTCCATTTTTCTAATAGTGTGCTCTACATGAACCATGTATGTGCCTGTTGAAACTGTCAATTCAGAGTACAGTTTGCTTTATACTAATCACTTTTTTGTATTTGTGCAAATAGGGGTGCTCAGCTTGATTTCAATGGGAACTGCACAAAATGTTCATGAATACATCGAATCATTCATTTCCACCACTAGAAAGGAGGTGCCGATAAGTTCAAGGCGTTGCAACATATAAGGGCGAAATCATATAATCTACACGCGAATTTGGTTGATTTTGGTGGAACTGCACAAAAAGAACAGCTGGTTTATTTAGCACGAGGTGCCATGTCAATGTCCGAACTGATGGCAAACCCTGCCCATTCAACAATCGTAGGCATTTGATATTTTGGAATGGGACAACCTTGTCAAATTTTGCTCATTGATTTTAGCAAGACATGCGTTTGATATTTTCGAATGGGACGCCCTTTGCAGTCAGCAGCATCGATCAATTTTTTCTTTATTCTTTAGTTGTGAAGTAAATATTGCCTCTGACATGTGAGACGCTGAGATGCATAATCATCGATTGTTTTGAATGTTCTCTATGAATTGCCAGGCCTGTGTGTTTGATTGCAATGTACAGAAACGCTAAAAAGCTGCTCAAACTCTTTGTACTCCTTCTATTCCTTTTTTACTTCGCACATTGTGAAAGTGCATACTTTTTTGTATAAGATTGGTCAAAGTAGATATACTTTGATTGCAGACAAAACTTGTATGCAGACTAGAAAGGACCGGAGGGAGTACATGTGAAACTGCTGCAAACGAGGTGATCACCCTGGGAATAATGCTAGTACGTATTGTTTTGCATGTTCATCTAATGCCAGTGATACAGGAATTTGAACTAATCGAAATAAATTCATTCATACACGGTCGGATTTCATATAAACATGCCGGATTTCATTACATTTCATACATTCTTCAACTAAAAAGGGGAGCGCTGGAGGTATAATTAATTAACCGAAGCTACCCACCTGTGTCCCGCTGAGCCGAACAGAAACTTCAGTGACTTAACTGCAGGTGCAGTTGCGTAACTGACATGTGGCCTGTTGGGCCCACGTGTCAGTCAGCCAACTGCACCAGCAGTTAAGTAGAAGCAGCGTTCTTCTTCAATGCAGCTCTCCGACAACACGTCGCCGCCAAGAAGCTAACCGGCCGTCAATGGTCAACCCGCCTAGCTTGGCTTCAACCGGAGGGTAGCAGCGGTGGCCTTACTTGGACCCGAGGGGCGGCGACCTACCGTGTTCTACTCTTCCTCGTTTTCTGTGTGGCGCGACCTCGTTGGCAGTGGGGCGGGGCCTCGGCGAAGCCGGCGATGTCCTCTATCTCGTTGCCGGCGGGCGGCGCCTCAGCGGAGCGATGGAAATCCTCCCCCACGTTGCCGACAGGGTGGGGCCTCAGCTGAGCCGGCGATGTCCTCTGCCTCGTTGCTGGCGGGGCGGGGCCTCGGCGGAGCCGGCGGTGTCCTCTGCCTCGTTGTTAGCACCGTGGGGCCTCGGTGGAGCAGGGCCTCGTTGACGCCAGCGGAGCGGGGACTCGTCGGAGCCGGCATTGTCCTCTGCCTCGTCCTTGGTCTCGCCAAACAGCGCCTCGCCCACTTCATCGCCCTCTTTGCTAGCCTCTTTGTAGGCGACCGCAGCCTCCGCCGCCTGCATGCGGTACCGCCACTGCTCGAGGCGGCCCTTGCAGGCGAAGCAGTACGAGTCGAGCAGTGCCTCCTGCTGCGCCCGCTCCGCGGCGATCTGCTCCTCCGCCTGCAGGTGCTCCTGGAGGAGATGGTGGTTGTAGGCGGCGGCGACCTGCGCCTCCCGGAACTACTCCTCACGCATCTGCCTCACCCTGTCCATATATTGGGCACGGGCCTCGTCGATGGTCATGGTGCAATGCACCGGCGAGGATGGCGTGGAGGAGGGGGTTGGCGCCGGATCGTCGACTACCATGTTCTCCATTGGGACGACGTCATCCTCCGGCTGCCTGCCGGCCAGCCGGTCGGCAGCAATGGCTGCCATCTCCTTGTGGTCCGTCGTCTGCTCGTCCTAAAGAGCGCTGGAGCGCGAGGAAGACATGGTGGGCAGTAGGGGTGTGGACAGGAGAAAGGGAACATATGCGGATGACTGCGGCTATGGCCGGCGCAGCAGTTTATATAGCAATGGTGGGCGAGCGGAGGGACGGACGTGTGGCACCGGAGTAGCCGCCTCGGCAACCGTGTATCATTAATGTGGGCAGCAGATGGGCGGACGGATGGCACTTGTGTCATTTGAAGGCGGAGCAATCGCCTGCACCGGGAAGCGGGGCAGGCGACGCTGACTGTTTCGGGCAGAAAGCGCGTGCGGGCGAGGAGATGACTTTACTTGGAGAGGATGACAATGGGGACCCACCAGGTCCATAACCTCACGTACGCAAGTGCCTCCTTATTATATATATATAATTTTTTTTGGTTCCTCCTGGTTCCTGACATCACGGTCCCACACCATTGTCAACCTATGTAGTACTCCCTCCTTTCAAGTTTATAGGGCTTATCTCAAAATTTTAGCTTTTCCATTTTATAAGGCTCGATTTGGTTGTTCCCCATCACATGTTCAGACTTCAAGGTGCATTAAATCATTGCATGCAAGTATTAAGAGAAAACTGACCAATGCATGCACTTTATGCATGCATGAATTGCAATTAATGCATTCGTAAACATAATTTTTTGAGGAAAACAAGAGCATTAATTGGGTGCTTTTGCAAACTACAAAAAGTATTCCACCACTCATCATCTACCTTGGTTGGTGAGATTTTTGAATTGAGCCTTATAAACCGGAAAGGAGGGAGTAGTCAATAAACGAGAGAATTGCACAAGAAGCGGCCGACAGCTGGGACCAAGCAGCTCGAGCAGTATTTGTGTTTTTGAGGTGTGAGCACTTGAGAGTTTTTCGATGTTTAGCCCAAATATTAATTTTTCTCCTCTGAACAACAACGAAAACATCGCTGCAGGTATTAATTGGGCGCCATGTGGCCCGCCTAGCCTAGGCCAGATATCCAGCCCAGATATTAATTTTTTTCAAGTTGAAAATGGCTAGTCCAGCTATAATTTTTTTTAGGAATACCCAGACAAGGTCAAGTTATTATTCTCCGCCCAGCTGGGCTGCAAATATTTCCTAGTAGGGATGCATTAGGCTTAACAAGAAAATGGGCTTTAAGAAATAATAAATGGAATGTAATTATAAAAACTGGGCAGTAACTAAAAAATGCACCAAACACGTGATTACTTTATAAAATATTATTTTTGGATATTGAAAATTTTAATTTCATTAATTGTTGCGAGCGCAATGTTTTGTTGGATTTTTAAGTAATATAAATTTATATTGAAATTGTATTTAATCTGACTAGAAATTTCGGGAAAAATATTTCGGATCCCATCAAAATGTGGGAAATTTTATTGAATTCTGTTTTGAACCGTTGGTTGAAATGGGCTGTACTTTTAACAAACTGTAAATGGGCGGTAGTAAATTCCATTAGAATTCAAAAATGGGCTACACATTCTTACAAATCTCAAATGGGCTATAAGTTCTCTGCCACACACTTCTGGCCTTACTAAGCTGACGGGTCCCCTAAAAAAACAGAGTTGACGCGTATGCAAGGCTTTGTCAACTTATAGTCAACACACGGTTCTAGCAGTAGTGGCCGTTGGATGTCCATCCAACGGATGCCGTGCTTCTTCTTCAATCTCGGATATTCTAGCTTCACCCGCCCAAAAATGATTCCTCCCTTGACATCTGGGGCGCACCGTTTCAGAAGCTGACCTGTGGGCCTACTAAGTTGACGTACCAAGGGCTTTGTCAACTTAGTCAATATAAACGATTCTAGCTGCAGTGACCGTACGATGTCCATCCAACGGTCGTCGTGCTTTTGCAACCTCCGGTCTTCTTGCTCCAGCCGCCCAAAGCAGCGCCGGTCGTGCCGCCTGCTCCTGTCTCCTGTGGCCAGCTGTGCTACCACGGAGGCCTCACCGCCCCCTACTACTCCCACCGCTGGCCAGGCCATCCCTCCACTCACCCACACCCCATGTTATTCTACGACGACGGCAGCGCAGACGAACCAGTGAACCCTCGTACTCCTCTCCGTGTGTGCATCCACTGTCGCATCTTCCCCGGCTCTGCATCGTCCCCTTCCTAGGCCTCGCCGTCGTCCACCGCCCTGGTGCTCTCGGCATGGCATGGTCAACGTGGTCAAGGAACGAATTCCATCAGACGTGGACTGTACGTGGAGAGCCTAACAGCTGGGTCCGAGGCAGCCGCAAGGAAGTGCCTCCTTATTAGGCGCAAAATAATTATTCCTCCACCTGACAGCGGGGACCCACCGGACGGGCCACCGTATTTCACAAAAAAATGATTCGCCCCCTGACTGCTGGGACCCACGAGCTACATCTTCGCACGCAAGGAAGTGCGTCCAAAAAAAACGATTTGCCCCCCTGACTGCTGGGACCCACCAGCTACATCTTCGCACGCAAGGAAGTGCGTACAGAAAAAAAACGATTCGCCCCCCGAGTGCTGTGACCCACCAGCTACACCTTTGCACGCAAGGAACTGCGTCCGGGCAAAAAAAATGATTCACCCCCTGACTGTTGGGACCCAGCAGCTACACCTTCGCATGCAAGGAAGTGCGTCCGGGCAAAAAAACGATTCATCCCCCTGACTGTTGGGACCCACCAGCTTCATCTTCGCAGGCAAGGAAGTGCCTGACAGTCGGGACCCACCTGGTCGAAGCATACGTAGCATTGTCATTCTGGTCGCGAATGTGTACGTACATACTGGTCGATGTAGAGGCGCGCACATGTCATAGTAGAGGCGCGCACGTAGCATGTACATGGACGTACAACGGCCAGGGTGCAAGAAAGAAAATACGGCCACGTATGTGTAGATACGGGCAGGGTCTCGAACGCCTACTCGTGCATACGTATGGCCAGGGCTCGTGTACATGGCTGGGTCGGAACGGAGAAACATCGTCGTCGTCGTGTTCATGGCGAGGCAACGGAATGCGTCGTGTTCATGGGGAGGCAACGGAATGCTCGTGTTCATGGGGAGGCAACGGAATGCGTCCTATTCATCGGGAGGCAACGGAATGCGTCATGTTCATCGGGAGGCAACGGAATGCGTGGGAGCTAACCGGCTAGGTCGGAACTGAATGCGTGGTCGTGTTCATCAGGAGGGCTTGGACGGAACAGGCGATGGAAACGAGGCCTGGCGTACCGCAGAACGGAGGAAATGGACCTCCTACAGTCGAAACGGGGGTCCTGTTGATCGGGAGGGGTGTGGCGTACCGCAAAACAGAGGAAACAGACCTCCTATGGTCGAAACGGGGGTCCTGTTGATCGGGAGGGGTGTGGCCTACCACAAAACAGACGGAACGGACCTCCTACTGTGGAAACGGGGGTCCTGTTCATCGGGAGGGGTGTGGCGTACCGCAAAATGGGACTCCACGAGATACTGTTCATCTCCATCGTCGACCTCCTCCAGCCTCCACGGCCTACCGTCGACCTCCTCCAGCCTCCACGGGCTCCTGTTCATCCAGTCTCCACCGTGCGCTACTCCACCGGCTAATGTTCAACCACCCCTCCACCGTCTACTATTCATCCAGTCCTCCACACCACGGGGTCCTGTTCAACCACCCCTCCACGGGCACTGTCGGTGTCATAACCGGCGGATCTCGGGTAGGGGCTCCCGAACTGTGCGTCTAGGCCGGATGGTAACAGGAGGCGAGGGACACGAAGTTTTACCCAGGTTCGGGCCCTCTCGATGGAGGTAAAACCCTACGTCCTGCTTGATTAATATTGATGATATGGGTAGTACAAGAGTAGATCTACCACGAGATCGGAGAGGCTAAACCCTAGAAGCTAGCCTATGGTATGATTGTTGTTCTGTATGTTGTCCTACGGACTAAAACAATATAGACACCGGATATAGGGTTACATAGAGTCGGTTACAATGGTAGGAGATCTACATATCCGTATCACCAAGCTTGCCTTCCACGTCAAGGAAAGTCCCTCCCGGACACGGGACGAAGTCTTCAATCTTGCATCTTCATAGTCTAGGAGTCCGGCTGAAGGTATAGTCCGGCCATCCGGACAGCCCCTACTCCAGGACTCCCTCAGTAGCCCCTGAACCAGGATTCAATGACGACAAGTCCGGCACGCAGATTGTCTTCGGCATTGCAAGGCGGGTTCCTCCTCCAAGTACTTCATAGAAGATTTTGAACACAAAGATAGTGTACAGCTCTGCAAAATAAGTTTCCACATATTGCCATAGAGAGAATATTA
Source organism: Triticum aestivum (assembly GCF_018294505.1). NCBI lineage: Eukaryota > Viridiplantae > Streptophyta > Magnoliopsida > Poales > Poaceae > Triticum > Triticum aestivum. The sequence goes on along the minus strand of NC_057797.1, from coordinate 32,875,242 downwards.
TTTACACAAATCTAATCTGCTGACGTATTCCATAGTGTGACATCACACCACGGCCAAGCCTTTATTCGAATCGTTTTACTATCCCATCTCAGCGTGTTATGCGAAGCGGTTTCCTTGGCACGTCTTGTTAAAGCAGAGATCGTGTCCCCTTATTCCGGGATTCTCATCAATACGGGCGTGGGTAACCCAACCGCGCCATTGATTACGGCGCTTGGGAGATAAGAGAGTTTTACCAGGCTGGTGGAGACGCATAGTCGCGTCCACGCATATAAGGGGATAAGGATCCACCTTTTCACCTACGCCTTCTTCCTCCTTTGCCTATCCATTTTCGCGCACTCGAGCTCCAGCGCCCAAGTCCGCACTCCCCACCTCAACCTTCTCCAGCCATGTCCGGAGCAGGAGGCAAGTGGATGGTCTCCTCCGTTACGGAGGGACACATCAAAAGACTAAGGAAGGTCGGATACTTGTCCAACGACATTGCGCACCAGCTTCCCGAAGAGGGGCAGCTCATCCCTACCCCTAGGCCCCATGAGAGGGTGGTGTTCCTCCCCCATTTCCTCCGTGGACTGGGTTTCCCTCTCTGCCCATTTGTCCGGGGGCTCATGTTCTACTATGGCCTGGATTTCCATGATCTGGCCCCGAACTTTGCCCTCAACATCTCGGCATTTATCATCGTGTGGGAGGCCTTCCTCCGCATCCGCCCCCATTTCGGCCTATGGCTCAAGACTTTTAATGTCAAGCCGAAGGTGGTGCGCGGCAACCAGGCGGAGTGCGGAGGCGCCATGGTGGGCAAGATGCCCAACATCTTATGGCTCGAGGGCTCCTTTGTGGAGACCCTGAAGGAGTGGCAATCAGGGTGGTTTTACATCACCGAGCCGCGCGACCCTAAGTGGGTCGCAGCCCCCGAGTTCCGATCCGGACCCCCAACATGGCTCACGTCCTGGAAAGAGACAGGCCTGTCGTGGGGTAAAAAAGGAGAGCTGTCCGGACTCCAAACATGCGTCCAAAATCTGGTGGACAAGCAGCTCAAGCTTGTCAATGTAGTCCAGGTTATGCTCATCCGCCGGATCCTCCCGTGTCAACAACGGGCTTTCAACCTGTGGGAGTTCGACCCGGCGCGGCACCGAACTCTGAGCAGGCTCTTCGACACGACGTACGAAGATGCCTGGAAGGTGCTTTTCAAAGGCGCCGAGGCCCCCGCATCCGCTACCGAGGATCGCGGATTCAGCACACAGCGTCACGCTCGTGCGGTAAGCTATTTTTACCTTCTACAGGGTATCAGTTTTTCATAGTTTGACTCCATGCGAGATCTAAGCTCCCTTACCTTTGACAGGATTGGCAGGAGATGTTTGGACAAATCAACTGTCTGGCTCCTTTGCCCGAAGGGCCAGCGGACGCTCGTTTGGCGAAGCTGCTGGTTCCGGCACCCTATGTGGTGCCCGAGAAGAAGGCCAAGAAGAAGGCCGCGGGGACTCGAAAGAGTGCCTGGCGCCAGGAGGTGTCAGATCCATCATCCGACGGCTCCAAGACGCACTCCTCCCACGAAGACGAGGAGGAGGAAGAAGAGACCTCTCCCCCCAGCGGGGGAACGGAAGAAAAGGAAGGCCGCCCCAACTGGGGAGGCCGAAGGGTCCAAGAAGGGGAAAACCATTCCTCCGGACTACTCCACCGACGCCGACGACAACGAAGAGGAGTGGCCGCACAGGGCCAAGCCCCTGGCGAAATCGTAAGTATCCGGATACCAGAGTAATTCATAGTATTCCTTTATTGCATAGCTTTCCATTATGTCGAATACGAATATGCAGCCCACCAAAAGATCGGCTCGACGTGTCGTCGAGCGGTTCACTGGACTCGTCGGACATGAATTCGCTTCCGACGGCTTCCTCCCCCGCCCTACGGACGACGCCGAAGTGTTGTCCCAACAGGTTCCAAGCCAGGAGGAGGTGGTCCTGGAGGTGCCGCAAGGCGACCTCCCGGACTCCAGGGGTGAAGGGGATAAAATCTCCCAGGGCTCCAAGTCCGGCACCAGGCCGGACACCGCTCCGGAACCTTCAAAGGTTCCAGAGTCCGGCGGGTGACCTCCCTCCAAGAGGAGCGAGCCCTCCGTGCCGGTGACCCCCGTCCAACTGGAGGCGCCGGACAATCTGTTGGAGGCGCTCCAAGGTGCCTCCATCGACGAGGAGCACCGCACCATTATGAGTGCGGTGGTCCAGAAGGTTCAGTCCGCCATGAGCGGACTGACTGAAGCTTGTGCTAGCCTTTTAACAGGCTTTGAGGTAAGTAAAGAATGTGTAAATAATATTACCGCATAGACAGTAGCCCCTGATGCTCTGTTTGGCGTTCGGGAAGAAAAGCCGAATAGAGGATCAAATGAAATTCGCAGGAGTCTAAAAAAAGAGTCAATATGCGTATGCAGGCTTCTCTACTGGCGTCCGCCGCACAGACTGCGGAAGTGGACATGCTAAAGCAGAACCTCGAGTAGTCCGAGCAAGAGCTCGGGCGTGTCAAGAAGCAGCTCGAGGACAAGGAAGGTAAGAAATACCTTGTTTAAACGGCGGCGGAGACCAGCGGCAGGAGGCAACTGGCGATGAGGAGGACGATCCGGAGACCCTGGAGGCAGAGCGGGCTAAGCGTGGGCGAAAGTGTTCGGAGAAATTTTCCAAAATTTTGCCCGTGTGTATATATAGCCCGACCCTGTCGGTGTAACCGAAAAGTTCAAATCGGTTGCACCGAGATTGAAAACCTAGACCGACTTAGTGATCTCGGTATGACCGATATGACCGAGATGGGTGAATCGGTCATACGGAAACGCACAAAGAAGTTTTGGAAGTTTAAGTCTATGACGAATCAGGGACTCTGAGTGCTCCTCACATAGAGTGGTTCGAATCTGACTTGATCAAATTTTGTGATGTAGCATGAATAGAGTTTGAGACGAGAAAAGCAAAGATAGCTAGAGAAGGTTCTTAGGCATTCTTGTCCATCCACTTGGCCAAAATAAAAGGAAACCAATCAATCAAAACAACAAGTGGATGTCCTCGAATGAGTAAATTATGCAACCAACATGCTCACACAGTAAAATGACAAATGAAATATGTGGCAAAGCATGCACAAACAATTCTAGCATCTATCAAGCAATTTGCGATGACTAGGTCATCTATATATGAGTATATTGACTTAGGAGCCAAATGAGAACATTTGATCATAGGTCATACTCATCGTTTAAGCACAAGTGGGGTTACCACTTTTACATAAAGAGTTGTTGTGTTCACACCATTAGAGTTGCTTTAACTCAAATGTTAGAGTAAAGCTCCCCCTAGATGTGAGATCCCCCCTAAGAGGGATGAACTAACCTTGGGCTTTGTCGATGATGACTTCATGTAGATGTTGAAGATGTGGATGCTTAATGTTGATGTATATCATTTGGAGCTATCCTTTGGAGTGAGTTGCACTTTCAATACCTACATGGGTTAGTCCCACAAGTAACAAACAAGGATATCCATAGACATAGAGTGATGCACACACAAGATGATGTCTATGAAAGCTTTAGGTTACCTTGTCCCTTGTCTTACCAACAAGAGGGTTTTTGACTCCTTGAACTAGTGCAAGATGTGGAGGTTGATTGCACTCATTCTTGCCAAAATGATAAGAGTGAAGTATGTTGGCGGAGTCACCCTCAAGAACTCTCTAGTTCTTCTTCTTCGGGATCCACACCATCTTGATGGGAATCCTCGGAGTTGTAGTTGTACTTGATGAAGTGGAACTTGATGTAGTCTTAGGCACCCACTTGACCAAGGCCTTAGGAGATTCTTCAAATGCATCAATTTCCTCTTGAAGCTTGTCCTTGCCTTTTTGCTTGTGGTCTTGTGGTGGAAGATCATCTTGAGCTTGTGTCCCTTTGAAAGAAGTAGGATCATACTTCTCTTGTTGAGGAATAAACTTCGTCTTGGGGTATTGATCTTCTTCCCACTCAACTCCATTGGCATTGAACTTTCGTTCAAAACCAATACCTTGATTCTTCCGGTGCCTTCCTTGCTTGCATACAATTTCCTCGAATTGCTTACTCCCGGCAAAGCTCTTGTAAACACCTTTCTCTATAATTCCCTTCAATAAGCTATTTTCTTGCTCAAGTGTAACTTGGCTAAGAGAATCATTAGTGGAATCAAGAGAATTACTACAAGCAACAATATTGGATTTAGCATGATTATTGTTACTACTAGAAGAAGAATCTTTCTTGTTCTTGTTACTAGACTTGACTTGAGGCATGTAAGTGGATAAGAGTAAACGCTTGGCAATGTAGGAAGAACTTTTCTTGTGAAGATCATCATTGATTGCCTTTAAGAACTCATGCTCTTGCTCAAGGTTGATCTTTTCAAAATGTAATTTCTCATGAGTCCTTAAAAGTTCTCGATGATCTCCTAAGATAGTTTCATGAGCTAACTTAAGAGTGTTTAGTTCTTTAGTTAGAGACTCAATCTTCTCCTTATCATTGTCATTCGTTTCATCATAGTATTCATCACTATAGTTGTCAACAAGTAAATCATCATCACCTAACAAGTCATCTTCATCAATATTGAAATCAACATACTCGGGGTGTGATACCTTTGGACCTTTGGCCATGAAGCATCTTCCAATTCCTTCATTTGGTGAATCAAATATGTCATATGAGTTGGTTGACACAAGTGCTAGACCGGCAACGCCTTCATCTTGAGTATATTCGAAGTCGGAGTGATAGCTTCTCTCGGAGTCATTGTCGGAGTCGGAGCCGGATACTCATTCATCAACATGAGCTTGATGTCTTCGTTTTGTGTAGCTCCTTGATGACTTGTCCTTCCTTTCCGAATCCTTGCTTCTCCGAGAGGGTCTTGGTTCATATCGATCATCCGTATTCCTTCTCTCCCTTGATGGTGATTCTTCTCTTCTACTTCTTCTTTTGGGAGAATATTCTCTTCTCTTTTGGGGAGCCGTACACTCATTGGAGTAGTGTCCGGGTCTTCCATAATTGTAGCAGTTTCGCTCTCGACTAGAAGATCTTTTGTCATTGTAGGACGTTGACTTGGAACTTTTCTCTTTGCTTCTATTCTTGTAGAACTTGTTGAAGTTCTTCACCATTAAGCTCAATTCTTCATTGAAGGTTCGTTTCTCACTTTATGATGTGGGGGCTTCACATGAGGCTTTGTAAGCACCACTTGACTTGTTATGGAGCTCCTCCTTATCCTTGAGTGACATCTCATGAGCAACAATTCTTCCAATGACTTCCATTGGCTTGAGATCTTTGTAATTTGGCATCATTTGGATCAATGTGCATACGGTATCGTATTTTCCATCCAAGGCTCTTAGGATCTTCTTGATGATGAATTTGTCGGTCATCTGTTCACTTCCTAAGCCAGCAATCTCATTTGTGATAAGAGCAAGCCTAGAGTACATTTCAGCGACACCTTCACCATCCTTCATTTTGAACTTGTCAAGTTGACTTTGAAGCACATCCAACTTGGATTCCTTGACGGACTCGGTACCTTCATGCATGTCAATCAAAGTATCCCAAATATCCTTTGCATTCTCAAGACGGTTGATTTTGTTGAATTCTTCGGGGCATAATCCGTTGAAGAGGATATCACAAGCTTGAGTGTTGTATTGCAGCATTTTCAACTCTTCCGCGGTGGCTTCACGATTCGGTTCTCTCCCATCAAAGAATTCACCTTGCAAGCCAAAACACACAATAGCCCAAACGGCGGGGTTGTGTCCAAGAATATGCATTTTCATTTTATGCTTCCAACTAGCAAAATTAGTACCATCAAAGTAAGGACCTCTATGGTGGTAATTTCCCTCGCTAGACGCCATACTCTCCTAGGTTGTGAAACCAAGGCTATGACCACCAAAAGCTATGGAAATCAAAGCAAACGGAGACCAAACCTCTGATACCACTTGTAGGATTGAAAGTATGTCTAGAGGGGGGTGATTAGACTACTTGACCAATTAAAAATCTATCCTTTTCCCAATTTTAGTCTTTGGAAGATTTTAGCTATCTTAGCACAAGTCAAGAAATCTTAACACAATTCAAGCAAGCATGCAAAGAGTCTATGAGCAGCGGAAAGTAAAGCATGCAACTTGCAAGAATGTAAAGGGAAGGGTTTGGAGAATTCAAACGCAATTGGAGACACGGATGTTTTTGTCATGGTTCCGATAGGTGGTGCTATCGTACATCCACGTTGATGGAGACTTCAACCCACGAAGGGTAACGGTTGCGCGAGTCCATGGAGGACTCCACCCACGAAGGGTCCACGAAGAAGCAACCTTGTCTATCCCATCATGGCCATCGCCCACGAAGGACTTGCCTCACTAGCGGTAGATCTTCACGAAGTAGGCGATCTCCTTGCCCTTACAAACTCCTTGGTTCAACTCCACAATCTTTGTCGGAGGCTCCCAAGTGAGACCTAGCCAATCTAGGAGAAACCACTCTCCAAGAAGTAACAAATGGTGTGTTGATGATGAACTCCTTGCTCTTGTGCTTCAAATGATAGCCTCCCCAACACTCAACTCTCTCTCACAGGATATGGATTTGGTGGAAAGAAGATTTGAGTGGAAAGCAACTTGGGGAAGGCTAGAGATCAAGATTCATATGGTGGGAATGGAATATCTTGGCCTCAACACATGAGTAGGTGGTTCTCTTTTAGAAAATGTATATTAGAAGTGTAGGTATGTTCTGATGGCTCTCTCCACGAATGAAGATGTGGTGGAGGGGTATATATAGCCTCCACACAAAAACTAACTGTTACACACAATTTACCAATCTCGGTGAGACCAAATTGAGAAACTCGGTCGGACTGATTTAGCAAACCTAGTGACCGTTAGGATTTTCGGTGGGGCTGAGTTGCAACTCGGTAGGACCGATATGGTTAGGGTTAGGGCATAACGTAATCTTGGTGTGACCGATTACACAAACCCGGTGTGACCGATTTTGGTAATAAGATAACCAGAGAGTTGGTCAGGTAAACTCGGTGGGACCGATCGTTCATTTCGGTGGGACCGAAAAGTTACAAAAGGGAAACAGAGAGTTTACATTGCAATCTTGGTGGGACCGATCGCTCATCTCGGTAGGACCGAAACGTTACGAAGGGAAACAGAGAGATTACAACCCCATCTCGGTGTGACCGAGATCCCTATCGGTGAGACTGATTTGCCTAGGGTTTGTGGCAGTGGCTATGACATCTGAACTTGGTGGCGTCGGATAGAAAGAATCGGTGGGGCCAAGTTTGACTTTTGGTTTAGGTCATATGTGGATGTGGGAAGGTAGTTGAGGGTTTTGGAGCATATCACTAAGCACTATGAAGCAAGAACCTCATCAAGCAACACCTCATCCCTCCTTGATAGTATTGGCTTTTCCTATAGACTCAATGTGATCTTGGATCACTAAAATATAAAATGTAGAGTCTTGAGCTTTGAGCTTGACCCAATCTTTTTGTCCTTAGTATTTTGAGGGGTCCACTTTCCTTATCCATGCCATGCCAATCATTGAGCTTTTCCTAAAATATTAATCTTGGAATAGCATTAGCTCAATGAGCTGTATGTTATTAGGAATTACCAAAACCACCAAGGGATAGTTGCACTTTCAACTATCGGTATACCTTACTCAGAGCTATATTTTTATTCGTCACATGATATGTGTTTTGCTTGGAGCGTATTTTCAATTTTACTTGTTGTTTGAATAAAATCATTGGATCTGAATTATTAAATGGAAAAGAATCCTCCCATGGCTAGTTAATTATTTGACTACTCAGTGTCCTTCACTATTATCTTTTGGAGTAGTTTGTCATTTACTCACGTGCTTCACGTATATCCTATGAGTAAATGGTTGAATAATTGAATATCATAAATCTGAATTTATATATGTTTCATATGCTTATACCATGGCGAGTAATGACTTCACATAGAATAAGTATAGGTAGTAAACTTATTGAAAGTTAGCAAACGTAGAATTAGTCACTTGAACAATTCATGAAAGAATATTGAAGGAAGAGAGATTTCACATATAAATATACTATCTTGGACATCTTTTGTAATTGTGAGCACTCATCAAAATATGACATGCTAAAAGGTTGATGCCGGACAAGGAAGACAACTTAATGGGTTATGTTTTCTTATATCCGAGATAAAGTATATTGTCTTGGATCATCCAACATGTTGAGCTTGCTTTTCCCCCTCATGCTAGCCAAATTCTTTGCACCAAGTAGAGATACTACTTGTGCTTCCAAACATTCCTTAAACCAGTTTTGCCACGAGAGTCCACCATACCTACCTATAGATTGAGTAAGATCCTTCAAGTAAGTTGTCATCGGTGCATGCAATAAAAATTGCCCTCTAAATATGTATGATCTAGTAATGTGGAGAAAATAAGCTTTATACGATCTTGTGATGTGGAAGAAATAAAAGCGATGGACTGCATAATAAAGGTCCATATCACAAGTGGCAATATAAAGTGACGTTCTTTTGCATTAAGATTTTGTGCATCCAACCATAAAAGCGCATGACAACCTCTGCTTCCCTCTGTGAAGGGCCTATCTTTTACTTTTATCTTCTACCTTATGCAAGAGTCATGGTGATCTTCACCTTTCCTTTTTACATTTTATCCTTTAGCAAGCACATTGTGTTGGAAAGATCCTGATATACGGCCGGTCTATTCTGATAATATTATCAGAATAACTATTCTGATAACACTTCCGCACTGCACGCTCAACGCAAGTGCACGTCATTGTTTGAACTAAGTGTGCTGCAGTACTGAGGCGAGTGAACTTCCCGTGGCAAAAAACTGCACGCAGTGTTTTTTCTGGTACTGTTTTCTCTCTAGTTTTTTAACCGTTTGTCAGAACGAGGCATGTAATATATAATTGAAAATCTATGGATTAGGCGCAACTTCTCCATGTTGAACACTTTCCGAGATTCCTCACGGTTTATGAGCAGTTTTGAAAATGGGGCAGCCCACAACGAGTGGCAGCGAGCGTTTTTTCGCATTTTTTTCTAAACCGCTTGTCGGAATGAAGCCAATGATACACCATTGGATAGATATCGTCGAGGTGCATCTTTTTCATATCTATTTCTTTCTCTAATTCCTTACGGTTTAAGAGCAGTTTCAAATTTACTAAATCGCGGAATTCTGTTTTTTTTTAATTTCAATTTTCGGTACTGTTTTCGCTCTAGTTTTTTAACTGTTTGTCGAAACGAGGCGTGTAATATGTCGTTGGAAAGATATGTACAAGGCACAACTTTCATGTGTAGAAATAGTTTTGAGATTCCTTACAGTTTTAAGTTAATTTTGAAAATCGTGTGGCAGACGACAAGTGGCAGCAGCCGTTTTTCGCGAAATTTTTACAAACCCGTCGTTGAAATGATTCAAATGATATGTCGTTGGAAAGATATCGACGAGGCGCAACTTTTTTCATGTAGAACACTCTCTCTAATTCCTTACGTTTTAAGAGCAGTTTTAAATTTATCGAAATGCGAACACTCTGTTTTTCGCGACACCCAAATCGACGTGGGTACTTCATCCGATTGAAAACCGCACTGCATCAGACGGGCACCAGAACTGCATGGTTTCTTTTATTCGAACGTAATTTTTTCAAGGACGAGAAAGTAGAGTGCACTTCACGTCGGGTGTAAATGAACCACAACACTACCAAGAAGTGAACCTTATTTTTTTCGCTTTCCATAACAAGTTTTTTGCACTTATTGGATGAACAACTTCACACGGCCTACCGCACTGCTTCAGAATGAAAACCGCACTGCATCGGATGGGCAAGTGAGCTGCATAATTCCTTTTGTTGGACGTAAATTTTCTTCGAGTTTTTGTTGTCTTTTTTTCTAACGTTTTTGTGATTGAGAAGGACCGCAGAAATGATGGAAGGGAACCACGACATATATCCAAAGTGAACGTCGATGTTGAATGAAGTGAGTTGCATGTTTTTTTACATCATTGCCGTCTGCTCTGAACCATGGGAGTAGTGCACTGGACCGATAAAAGAAAACCTCTTCGTGGGACAAAAGTGAACCTCTTCGATAAAAAATCATACAAAAAAATCAGGCAGTAGAAAAATATTTTTGCCGCAGCACACAACCATACGAACTGCATGGGCTACATCTGCCGTTGACCTGGTACTCTGCGCATTACATACAGGCATACATGTCTACGACGGAGAAAAAACTATAAAAAATGACACCATAGAGGCATATAGGTACACACTCACACACACACATACATTGCCGTCCACTATGCCCAATTCAGCACTGATGCACCATGAGCTATAAACTGCACTGCCAATGCATAACCAAAGCTGAATGTAATAACATTACTTGCACTCGAGAAACTTAGTCAGAGTTTAATTTCTGAAGTTTCTTAACACACAGAAAACTCCAAACTGCACTACATATCTGGAATGGGTAAAAACTCCAAAGTGCACGGCCACAGATCCGAGCTCTGAATCCGAGCTCAGGCATGTGGCCATGATGCCGCCGTTGTGGAGGGGTGGTGTCACTGCTCTTCCATCGGGAGTCACCGCCAAACTACACGGCCACGGCGAGCGTACTGCATGACCGTTATGTATAGGGGTGGGGTTTGCTCTCACCGGTGTCAGGGAGCTGCACGTACCGTGTTGATGAACTACGCGGTCGCCCGGGGTGCACTACACGGAGAGGGTGAGAGGAACTGTAGGTAGACACGTAGCGGGGGCCTCGTCGTCTCTTTCTAGAGGTCGTTGATGCCTAGCCAGCGATCTCGTGGCGAGATGGAGCCGCGTGGGGGAGGGTGTGGCCGTTCAAGATCCCTCAGGACGCCTGGATCCGTCGTCGGAGGGTCGTCAGATGTGGATGGACCTCCTACCACCACCTCACCAGCAGAAGCCTAGTGGAGCACCCCTTGATGTGATCTAGTGGCGTGGGGATGAGGCTGCCAACCGGCGCGGTATTCGGCGAACTGCAGGTAGGTGAGGAGTTAGCTGCGGGAGTGACTGCCATGAACTGCAGGTAGGGGAGGAGTGAGCTGCGGGGGTGACTGTCGCTGCTGGGGGAGGCGATGGCGGAGTGGGTGGGAGCACCTGATTTGGATCCGGAGGCAGGCGATGTGCATCCGGTCTCTTTGGCGTGGATCGTAGCGGCTCGATGGGGGTGGGGATGAGAGGATGGGGTGCTGAGGCGTCGGGCAGGAAGTGACTGCTGGGGCAGGGTGGGTCCTGGGCGACGGAGGGAGGAGGAAGTTGGAGCTGGGGTGCTCTTGCTGCGCGATGAAGGTGGAGCGGGGCGAGGTACGAGAGGGAAGAGAAAGGTGGGCATTAGGGGCGCTTTGCTGCCCATGGCGAGGTCGGGGTGGCCTACCTCGTCGTGAGGTGCAGGCGCGCGGGAGGGGGGGTGCGGGTGCCCGGGATGGCGCCTGCGAGGGGCATGGCGGCACGGTTTGACCAGGGCCGCCTGGATCCTTCACCAGAGCGCCGTCGGAGGAGAAGGTGGCATGGATTGGAGCCGCGTCGCCTGGGAGGATGGGGTGGTCGGGCGTCGTGGTGGTCGAAGCTCCGTAGTAGTTGGCGGCATCGGGGGAGTGGGTCGTGGGTGAGGAAGAAGGTAGTTGGGATGGGGTGGGGGAGGTGCAAACGGATAAGGTCTGGACGTGGGGGTGGGGTGGATTTTGTTTTTGTTGGGGCAGTTCGGTTCGTAGGTGGACGCAGCATGGGGTGTTAGCAGAATAAGCGAAAGTGTTATCAGAATAAGACTCTTAAGGGTGTTATCATAATAGACCCACCCTATATATATCCAATTGGATGTAAGTTATCATGAACTATTATTGTTGACATTACCCTTGAGGTAAAAGTTGGGAGGTGAATCTATAAGCCCCTATCTTTCTCTGTGTCCGATTAAAACTTTGAACCCATAAATATCACGTGAGTGTTAGCAATTGTGAAAGACTAAATGATAGTTGAGTATGTGGAGTTTGCTAAATCAAAGCTCTGACATAGACCCTTCCTGAAAATAAGATGAATTGCAATTGTTTGATGACTAGGAATATAGTTTGTTAGTTTCAAGAGAGTTTATGATCTATACTTTAACATGTGAATAGCTTGTTACTTGATCATGAAATTTTTTATGAAAAGTAGCTACTGTAATGATATATAATGATGCTAGAAAAAATGATTAGAACTATCATTGACGAAACTTATGAACTTGCTAGCATTCACACTTCATAAATTATTTCTTTTATCATTTACCTACTCGAGGACGAGCAGGAATTAAGCTTGGGGATGCTGATACGTCTCCAACGTATCTATAATTTATGAAGTATTCATGCTATTATATTATCAACCTTCGATGTTTTATATGCATTTATATGCTATTTTATATGGTTTTTGGGACTAACCTATTAACCTAGAGCCCAGTGCCAGTTTCAGTTTTTTCCTTGTTTTTGATTTTTACAGAAAAGGAATATCAAACGGAGTCCAATTGACGTGCCAATTTTTGACGATTTTTTATGGACCAAAAGAAGACCCCGGAGTAAAAGAGTTGGGCCAGAATAGTCCCGGGGCGTCCACAAGGGTGGCCCCCCCCACCCCCCAGGCGCGTGGGCCTACCTCGTGGACGACTCAGGCACCTCCTTGATGTGAGACCGACGCCAAAAATTCCTATAAATACAGAAACCTCCAAAAATTAACCTAGATCAGGAGTTCCGCCGCCAGAAGCCTCCGTAGCTACCAAAAACCAATCTAGGCCATCTCCGGCACCCTGCCGGAGGGGGCCATCATCACCGGAGGGCATGGAGGAGGATCCTGGAGGGGCCATCATCACCATGAAGGCCAAGGACCAGAGGGGGAACCTCTCCTGTAGCGACCCGACCTCAGACGGTCAAGCCTCTGTGTATCTGTGCCATCCCTGGATCGGTATGTATCAAAGTGCAATCACATGTATAAATAACGTAAAACTGGTATATATATACCTCATAAGTCTCAGCGGAAACAAATAATTGGGTGTGGAGTCCAATCAACGCCATCGGCAGGTTGAGTGTAGATCGTAACCCTGTACCGTACTCTTACTCGTCGGAAGAAATATCTGCAACATGATACGTTGCAGCCGTGTAGGTCAGTACATTGAATGTACCGGCAAGATCGCAATAAGAGAAAACAAATGATAAACTATACTATATGCAATATGGCTTTGTGGCTCTGTAATTGAGTTTTGTTTGCATAAAAGCTGGTTTTATTTTCCCTACATTAAAGGAATTAACCGGAGTCTGTACTACGGAGTTTTCTATCATGACATGGTTCCGCCAACCGATGTCTCATAGCCCAAACCATCATAAGTTACCCACAATTAAGTTATCAGTCCGGTGTTGAGAGTTCCGAGATAGATCCAAGTCCAAAGGCTCAAATTGTCCGTAACCGGGGACACGGCTAATCGATTAGGTTTTAACCCTCTGCAGAGGTTTGTACACTTTCCCTGCAAGATTCGATCCCTCTCTTTACATTCTCGCACTTCAGGGTGTTTGAGAATAAGATGACCGAAACATGGTCTTCCGAAGAGTTCATCTGACCACTGTCCGGTGCTCATCCAATCCTACCTTATTTCTACATCTGCTAGCACCGTCCCAGCCAGAGTCACCACTAAGGTCAACCAAGCCAGAGCCCATAGTGACTTGCGGTTGCACAGGTAAGCTTCCGGGCGTGAAGTATCCTTCCGTCTCTTTGAGTCTGGGTGAAGCTTTCCGCAAGATGTCATGGCGCTTCTCCATGCATCCCGGCCAACCACTGGTTTCTCCAGGGTGCCCGTCAACCGTCCTTCACCCAGTAGTGTGTAATTCTTGTCTCGAATCTTTAAATCTCAAGGCCTTGAAGTCTTGTGGCCTTGAAAATGCAGTCTTGCAGATGCCATCATGGAGTTGCCATCATTGGCGTAGAGTCCTCCATTCTCACACCACTCTCGTGCACTCATACCAAACCCCGTCTACTATAGCGTAGCATTAAAACTATATAACATCCCGGGTTTGGTAACAGGGAGATGGGTTTCTACCTCATGCATTCTACTCAACTACAAGATTCAATAACACTACTGGAGGGATTATTGAAAGGGTGTTACTACATGCAAATAAAGCATAGGTAGGAAAAACATGGTCAAAGTGAACTTGCCTGGTATTACTTGATGAAGATAACAACGCTCTCGGAATCTTTGATAAACTATTCGTCACTCCGAGAAAATCTATCTAGTCAAACATTATACTCACATAAGCAATAATCTTAGCAAACAATACTAGCAATCAAAATAACAATCGAAAAGCCATAAATAAAACAATAATGAAGTCAAAGAAAACCAAATAGAATTCCAAAGCAAAACTTCATGAAAACAAGGGAGAAACCAACTCACACAATAACAGTCAAAACTTTCTTATTAAAACTAAATTACTCTAATAACTTTTATACAGCATGGAAAATATAATTCTAATAAAACAACAACAAAATAATTTACTAAAGCATTTACTAGCAAAAGGAACTAGTATGAAAACTATTGTAACTGACTAGTTAACACCAGAACAACTATAACAACTAGCAAAAGGCAAAAGTAAACAATACTAAAATAATTATCAAACTAATTTACTCCTAAATAACAGAATCAATGACAACATATAATGAAGTGCCAAAAGAGTTACTTTTGAAACTAATGGAACTACTTTTATCAACTATCACTATGAACTAAACAAACAAATACTAAAATAGTAGCTAAACACAAGTAAATAACTACAAAAATTTATCTACTGCAGTCTAACATAAACATATGACAACATGTAAAAATTTACAAAAAGAATTAACTAAAAATAATTAAAAACACTAATTATATGACTAAAACAACTACATAAGCAAAACAGTACTATTTTCGAAATAAACCTGATTAAATTAAACTAAAAAATGAATAACTATAAGCTACTGGATACACAAAACAGTAACAAAACAGTAGCAAAAAGAATCAATCAAAAATATTTCATAAAACTCAAGATACGGCCAAAATAGCGATTTGGATAAATTTCATCAAATTCAATTTTAAACTACTCAAATTTGAAATCCCATGGTACAAACAGAAACTTCAACAAATTTTGAATCTAATGCAAAAAGAATCAATCAATTTGGATCTAAAACATAAAATTTATAAGCAATATAAAATCAGAACTATTCTGTTTTTAAAACAGAAACGAAAATAACAAAAAAAAATAACGGGCGCTACGGGGTGTGCGAGCTAAAACTAAACAGCGCTCGGGCGGAAAATAACCGAAACGCGTACGGGCCAAAAGATAAAGACCAATCGGCTAAACCAATTAGATCTAAACCGTAAATAAACCGAAGCTAAACGATCTAGTAAAAAAAACCTAACTGTTCGATCCAATCTAATCACGACCGTATAATCTAGATCAGACGGACGAGGAGGGAGAGAGCGCTCACCGCGGTGGTGGTCGACGGCGAGTGCGTCGGGCGACGACGGTGGCGGCACTCCGGTGATCTTTGGCGTCAATGGGGTGGCCAGGGAGATGAAGCAGATGACGACGAGTCCAACGGTGGTCGTGGCGCCGGTGGAGGTGGTCGGAGATGGTCGGCGGCGAGGTCGAGGCGGCGGTGGCGTTCGGGCGTCGGCGGTGGCGGCGCTTCTGTGAGTTTCGGGCTCGCGCGAGCGCACGGGGAGGTGTAGATGAGCGAGGGGAGTGCAGAGGTGGTCTCGGGTGGCGGCGAGGGGGTTGGAGTAGCTCGGTGGGGCGGCAATGGCGCGGCGGGGGCGCTCGGCTCTAGCGAGCAATTGAGAAGGAGGCGGGGGTTCTCGGAGGGGGCTTTGGGGCGGAATCGGTCGAGGGAGATGAGTATATATAAGGGGAGGGTGCTTGGAGGAGGGGGCGGATCGAGGAGAGGGTCCCGAGAAATTCGGGATTCGGCGGCGGCGGCATGGTTCTGGCGTGGGGAGGAAGAAGGTCTCGGGCGAGAGCGATCGGGCAGTAGGGCCCTGCGGTCAGCGGCACAAGGGAGAGCGAGAGGGGAGCGGGCAACCAAGGTGAAGGGGTTCCAGGCGTCTGGCGCGGAGCTGGGCTGGCAGGCTCGGGCGCGCTGGTGGGCTCGGTGTTGCTGGGCCTATTGGCCTAGCCGCACGCTGTGGCTTTTTTTCTTTTTTTTTGAATTAAAGCAGAGAGGGAAAAAACTAAATATAGAAAAACCTATAGTATTTTTATGTAGGACATATATATATATATATATATCAAAATGTTCATAAAAAGAAATCCTAAAAGATGAACATATTTTCATCTAGAAAAAAAATTCCAAAAAATAATAATAAACCAAACAGTGCTAGTATTGCATTAAAACCCAACAAAAATCATTTGTAAAATACCAACATGATTTCAAATTTATTTTCTCCTAATTTTCCATTGAAGGGAATCATTTTACCCTTATTTCCATTTATTTAATTTGAGGAGAAAAATAATTTGATTAAAAGTCAAATAACTCCTAAATGGTTTTGAATTTGAATTTCAAACCACTTCCAACTCTATTTCATATAATTTGAAGAAGTCATTTTATCTTCTCTCATGAAAATCATTGAGTTGCATAAATCTTCTGAATCTGAAATATGTCCAAAAGGAATTCAAATCTTTTCAAAACCCTTTTCATTTTAAATGGAAGAAGTCATATTTTCTTCACTCTAGGGTTTTGTGGTGAAATAAAATTTGAATTCATTGAGATCAAAAAATGCAAAGTGAAAGTCTGGGAAAGTCATTTCATTCCCTCTCATTCAACTTTTCAAAAAGTTTCAAATTCCACTCAGTTTCACACAATCAATCACTCACAATCAAACAAATAATCAAAGTTATTTATTTAATATAACATTCCAAAATTTACAAATTTGGGATGTTACATCTCCCCATCCAGGGGGCAGGCCATGGAGGAGGAAGCACAAGGGGGAGAGCCTCTCCTCCTCTCTCTTGGTGGCACCGGAGTGCCGTCGAGAGGGGAATCATCGCCGCGGTGATCATCTTCATCAACATCACCATCATCATCACCATACTCATCTCTTTTACGCGGTCCACTCTCCCGCACCCCGCTGTAATCCATACTTGAACATGGTGCTTTATGCCACATATTATGATCCAATGATGTGTTGCCATCCTATGATGTTTTGAGTAGATATCCTTTGTCTTTGGGTTGATTGATGATCTAGATTGGTATGAGTTGTATGTTTTACTTTGGTGTTGTCCTATGGTGCCCTCTGTGCCGCGCAAGCGTGAGGGATTCCCGCTGTAGGGTGTTGCAATACGTTTATGATTCTCTTATAGTGGGTTGCGTGAGTGACTAAAACACAAACCCGAGTAAGGGGTTTGTTGCGTATGGGATAAAGAGGACTTGATGCTTTAATGTTCTGGTTGGGTTTTACCTTAATGATCTTTAGTAGTTGCGGATGCTTGCTAGAGTTCCAATCATAAGTGCATATGATCCAAGAAGAGAAAGTATGTTAGCTTATGCCTCTCCCTCGTATGAAACTGCAATAGTGATTACCGGTCTTATTAACATTTGCCTAGGACAATTCCGCACACCGATCCACTATTATTCCACACCCGCTATTTATAATATTTAGTAATATATTCCAACTTTATGATAACAGCACCTACTTTTTTACTTTAGCTCTCCAATATCATACAAAGTTATCCACTTCATACCCACAACGTAGTTTTATTTCTCATTTCTAGTTGGAAGCAAATGTTCGGTGTACGTATAGTCGTATCAGTGGTAGATAGGGCTTGAGAGAATATTGATCTTACCTTTAGCTCCTTGTGGGTTCGACACTCCATACTTATCACTTCCACCATTGGGAATTGCTACGATGATTCCCTGCACTTGGGGATTATCAGTTTCCCACTTAGGAGCGTATTACTACGCGGTTATAAATACTACTAGTCCAAGATGACTGCACATTCCTCCTCAACTCCCCATCCACAAAAAGTCAAAAACAAACAAGTCAATCATCATCGTTCCTTTGCGTCCGCCATGGCCAGCGTGAGTTCTGGGTCGAGAGATTGCCACCAGGGAGAGGCGAGCCTGGAAGCAGGAGCATGAAAGATGTCCTGCCTCGCCGCGAAAGCAGCCAACATGTCTCGCCGCACGGCTGTAGCAGCAGAGAGGTCCCGTCGCGCCGCCGAAGCAGCATGAAGGACCCGCCGCACCGTCGATGCAGCGGACTGGTCCGGCCATGCCACAGAAGTAGAAGAGATGTCCTGCCGCACCGCGAATGCAGCAGAGATGTCCTCCCTCGCCGCGGCGGCCTGGGAAAATGCCTTGCGGGCAGGCGAGGACTCTTACATGCGCATGCGGGCCCTCGTCCTTAGGCAGATGGATTAGATCTCCAAGTGGGCAAGGTTGAGGGAGAAGATCGTTGGAAGTGCGGAGCAGCAGGAGCAGACCACTGCCTTGTTAAAGAGGACCGGCGTCATCATCGAAAACTTATGGACGAGAATGCCATGCTGCGCATCGAGCGCAGAAGGCCGATGGAGGAATCCGTGGATGCTCTCAAGCAGCATCTCGAGGACAAGAAAGAGCTCATCACCGCTCACTGCGGAGACTAGTTCCCGCGGCCTGCAGCAACGCATCAAGAAAATAGAGATCAGCAAGCCTGATCGTTGTCTTCCTTCTACTTTTTCCCTTGCATATTTCGGGCGTTGCCGCATGTGGCTTTTTTAATTATGTTTCTAAATATGTAAGACAATTATTATCCAATGTCATCGTCCTTATATTCATCATGCTTGCTATAAGTCGCAGTCGATGCTATATAGGTCCGTTGGATCTTACATCAAGATCCATTGATACGTCCATTTTGCATGATGCTTTTATATCGATATTTATTGCATTATGGGCTGTTATTACACATTATGTCACAATACTTATGCCTATTCTCTCTTATTTTACAAGGTTTACATAAAGAAGGAGAAAGCCGGCAGCTGGGATTCTGGGCTGGAAAAGGAGCAAATATTAGAGACCTATTCTACACAGCTCCAAAAGTCCTGAAACTTCACGGAAGACGTTTTCCAAATATATAAAAAATACTAAGAGCAAGAACTTCACCAGGGGGCCACACCCTGCCCTTGAGGGTGGGGAGCGCGCCCTACCCCTTGGGCGCGGCCCCTACCTCACGGGCCCCCTGGTGGCCCTCCGGTGGCCATCTTATGCTATATGAAGTCTTTCGATGGAAAAAAATAATAACCCACAAGGCGGAACCAATCTAGGGCTCTGGCGGAGCTGTTCTGCCTAGAAACTTCCCTCCCAAAGGGGGAAATCATCGCCATCGTCATCACCAACGTTCCTCTCATCGGGAGAGGGCAATCTCCATCAACATCTTCATCAGCACCATCTCCTCTCAAAACCCTAGTTCATCTCTTGTATCCAATTCTTGTCTCCAAGTCCGGTATTGGTGCTAGTAGGTTGCTAGTAGTGTTAATTACTCCTTGTAGTTGATGCTAGTTGGTTTAATTGGTGGAAGATCATATGTTCAGATCCTATATGCACATTAATACCCCTCTGATTATGAACATGTTTATGCTTTTTGAGTAGTTACTTTTGTTCTTGAGGACATGGGAGAAGTCTTGCTATTAGTAGTCATGTGAATTTGGTATTCGTTCGATATTTTGATGAGATGTATGTTGTCTCTCCTCCAGTGGTGTTATGTGAACGTCGACTACATGACGCTTCACCATTATTTGGGCCTAGAGGAAGGCATTGGGAAGTAATAAGTAGATGATGGGTTGCTAGAGTGACAGAAGCTTAAACCCTAGTTTATGCGTTGCTTCGTAAGGGGCTGATTTGGATCCATATGTTTCATGCTATGGTTAGGTTTACCTTAATACTTTTGTTGTAGTTGTGGATGCTTGCAATAGAGGTAAATCATAAGTGGGATGCTTGTCCAAGTAAGGGTAGTACCCAAGCACCGGTCCACCCACATACCAAATTATCAAAGTACCGAACGCGAATCATATGAGCGTGATGAAAACTAGCTTGACGATATTCACATGTGTCCTCGGGAGCGCTTTTCTCTATATAAGAGTTTGTCCAGGCTTGTCCTTTGCTACAAAAAGGATTGGGCCACCTTTCTCCACTTTATTTACCTTTGTTACTTGTTGCTCGTTACAAATTATTCTATCACAAAACTATCTGTTAACACTTATTTCAGTACTTGCAGAGAGTACCTTGCTGGAAACCGCTTATCATTTCCTTCTGCTCCTCGTTGGGTTCGACACTCTTACTTATCGAAAGGACTATGATAGATCCCCTATACTTGTGGGTCATCAAGACTCTTTTCTGGCGCTGTTGCCGGGGAGTGAAGCGCCTTTGGTAGGTGGAATTTGGTAAGGAAAAATTTATATAGTGTGCTGAAATTTACTGTCACTTGTTACTATGGAAAGTAATCCTCCGAGGGGCTTGTTCGAGGTATCTTCACCCCGACCAATAGAGCAAAGAGTTGCTCCTCAACCTACTGAACCTACTGAAAATGAAAATGAAAATGTCTTCTTTGAAATTCCTTCAGGTATGATAGAAAAACTGGTAGCTAATCTTTTTTCAGGAGATGGAACAAAACATCCTGATGAGCATCTAATATATGTGGATGAAGTTTGTGGATTATTTAAGCTTGCAGGTGTACCCGGAGATGTTGTTAAGAAGAAGGTCTTCCCTTTATCTTTGAAGGGAGATGCATCGACATGGTATAGGCTATGTGATGATATGGGGTCTTGGAATTACAAACGATTAAAATTGGAATTTCATCAGAAGTTTTATCCTACGCATCTTGTTCATCATGATCGCAATTACATATATAATTTTTGGCCTCGCGAAGGAGAAAGCATCGCTCAAGCTTGCGGGAGGCTTAAATAAATGTTATATTCATGCCCCAATCATGAGCTCTCAAGAGAAATGATTATTCAAAAATTTTATGCTCGGCTTTCTGATAATAATCGCACCATGCTTGATACTTCTTGTGTTGGCTCTTTTATGATGAAGACTATTGAATTCAAATGGGATTTATTGGAAAGAATTAAACGCAACTCTGAAGATTGGGACCTCGACAAAGATAAGGAGTTAGGTGTGACACCTAGTTTTGATTGTGTTAAATCTTTTATGGATACCGATATTTTTCGTAAATTTAGCACTAAATATGGACTTGACTATAAGATAGTAGCTTCTTTCTGTGAATCTTTTGCTACTGATGTTGATCTCCCCAAGGAGAAGTGGTTTAAATATCATCCTCCCATAGAAGTAAAAGTAGCTGCTCCTATTAAAGTTGAAGAAAAGATTGTCACTTACAATGATCCTATTGTTCCTACTGCTTATGTTGAGAAACCACCTTTCCCTATTAGGATAAAGGATCATGCTAAAGCTTCAACTGTAGTTCGTAAAAGCAATATTAAAACATATACACCTCCTGAGCAAGTTAAGTTGAACCTAATATTGCTATTGTTAAAGATCTCTTGTCTGATAATATTGATGGGCATGCTATTTATTTCTGTGATGAAACTGCTAGAATTGCTAAACCTTGTGCTAAAGATAAACCTAGACCTGTGGTAGGCATGCCTGTTATTTCTGTTAAAATAGGAGATCATTGTTATCATGGCTTATGTGATATGGGTGCTAGTGATAGCGCAATACCTCATTCCTTATACAAAGAAATTATGCATGATATTGCACCTGCTGAGATAGAAGATATAGATGTCACAATTAAACTTGCCAATAGAGATACTATTTCACCAATGGGAATTGTTAGAGATGTTGAAGTCTTGTGTGGGAAAACTAAATATCCTGCTGATTTTCTTATTCTTGGTTCCCCACAAGATAGCTTTTGTCCCATTATATTTGGTAGACCCTTCCTGAACACTGTTAATGCTACCATAGATTGCAAAAGGGATGTTGTTACTATCGGTTTAGATGATATGACTCATGAATTTAATTTCTCTAAATTTAGTAGACAACACTGTGAAGAAGAATTACCTAGTAAGGATGAAATTATTGGTCTTGCTTCTATTGCCGTACCTTCTAGTGATCCTTTAGAACAATATTTGCTAGACCATGAAAATGATATGTTTATGAATGAAAGAAGGAAATTAGATGAAGTATTCTTTAAACAGGAACCTATTCTGAAAAACAATTTACCTGTTGAAATCCTAGGGGATCCTCCTCCACCCAAGGGTGATCCCGTGTTTGAACTTAAACCGCTACCTGATACTCTTAAATATGCTTATCTTGATGAGAAAAAGATATATCCTGTTATTATTAGTGCTAACCTTTCAGAGCATGAGGGAGAGACATTATTGAAAACTCTGAAGAAGCACCATGTTGCTATTGGGTATACTCTTGATGATCTTAAGGGCATTAGTCCGACTCTATGTCAACATAAAATTAATTTGGAAGAAGATGCTAAACGAGTTCGTGATCATCAACGAGGGCTGAATCCTAAAATGAAAGAAGTGGTAAGAAAGGAAATACTAAAGCTCCTTGAGGCAGGTATAATTTATCCCGTTGCTGATAGTTAGTGGGTAAGCGCTGTCCATTGTGTCCCTAAGAAGGGAGGTATTACTGTTGTTCCTAATGATAAAGATGAATTGATTCCTCAAAGAATTATTATAGGTTATAGGATGGTAATTGATTTCCACAAATTAAATAAGGCAACTAAAAAGGATCATTACCCCTTACCTTTTATCGACAAAATGCTAGAAAGATTATCCAAACATACACATTTTTTGCTTTCTAGATGGTTATTCTGGTTTCTCTCAAATACCTATGTCAGCCAATGATCAATCAAAGACTACTTTTACTTGCCCTTTTGGTACTTTTGCTTATAGACGTATGCCTTTTGGTTTATGTAATGCACCTGCTACCTTTCAAAGATGCATGATGGTTGTATTCTCTGACTTTTGTGAAAAGATTTGTGAGATTTTCATGGACGACTTTTCCATCTATGGATCTTCTTTTGATGATTGCTTGAGCAGCCTTGATCGAGTTTTGCAGAGATGTGAAGAAACTAATCTTGTCTTGAATTGGGAAAAGTGCCACTTTATGGTTAATGAAGGTATTGTCTTGGGGCATAAAGTTTCTGAAAGAGGTATTGAAGTTGATAAAGCCAAAGTTGATGCTATTGAGAAGATGCCATGTCCCAAGGACATCAAAGGTATAAGAAGTTTCCTTGGCCATGCCGGATTTTATAGAAGGTTTATTAAGGACTTCTCAAAAATTTATCGGCCTCTGACTAATTTATTACAAAAAGATATACCATTTGTTTTTTATGATGATTGTGTAGAAGCATTTGAAATACTTAAGAAAGCATTGATCTCTGCACCCATTGTTCAGCCACCTAATTGGAATTTACCCTTTGAAATTATGTGTGATGCTAGTGATTATGTTGTAGGTGTTGTTCTAGGACAAAGAGTTGATATGAAATTAAATGTTATTCATTATGCTAGTAAAACCCTAGACAATGCTCAAAGAAATTATGCTACTACTGAAAAAGAATTCTTAGTAGTTGTATTTGCTTGTGATAAGTTCAGACCTTATATTGTTGATTCTAAAGTAACTATTCACAATGATCATGCTGCTATTAAATATCTTATGGAAAAGAAAGATGCTAAACCTAGACTTATTAGATGGGTTCTTTTGCTACAAGAATTTGATTTGCATATTGTTGATAGAAAGGGAGCTGAGAACCCTGTTGCAGACAACTTGTCTAGGTTAGAAAATGTGCTTGATGACCCACTTCCTATTGATGATAGCTTTCCTGATGAGCAATTAGATTTCATAAATGCTTCTCATACTGCTCCATGGTATGCTGATTATGCTAATTACATTGTTGCTAAGTTTATACCACCTAGTTTCTCATACCAGCAAAAGAAAAAGTTCTTCTATGATTTGAGGCATTACTTTTGGGATGACCCACATCTTAATAAAGAAGGAGTAGATGGTTTTATTAGACGTTGTGTACCTGAGCATGAACATGAACAGATCCTACGCAAGTGTCACTCCGAAGCTTATGGAGGACACCATGCGGGAG
The DNA here is from genome assembly GCF_018294505.1 of Triticum aestivum. Classification (NCBI taxonomy): domain Eukaryota; kingdom Viridiplantae; phylum Streptophyta; class Magnoliopsida; order Poales; family Poaceae; genus Triticum; species Triticum aestivum. Next base: position 32,851,176 of record NC_057797.1, on the reverse strand, counting down.
ATAGAACTGCACATAAGGTATTGCAATCTGGTTTTTATTGGCCTACTCTCTTCAAGGATGCCCGTAAGTTTGTCCTATCTTGTGATGAATGTCAAAGAATTGGTAATATTAGTAGACGTCAAGAAATGCCTATGAATTATTCACTCGTAATTGAACCATTTGATGTTTGGGGCTTTGACTATATGGGACCCTTTCCTTCCTCTAATGGATATACACATATTTTAGTTGCTGTTGATTACATTACTAAGTGGGTAGAAGCTATTCCAACTAGTAGTGCTGATCATAACACTTCAATTAAAATGCTTAAAGAAGTTATTTTTCCAAGATTTGGAGTCCCTAGATATTTAATGACTGATGGTGGTTCACATTTTATTCATGGTGCTTTCCATAAAATGCTTGTTGAATATGATGTTAACCATAGAATTGCATCTCCTTATCGTCCTCAGTCTAGTGGTCAAGTAGAATTGAGTAATAGAGAGCTCATATTAATTTTGAAAAAGACTGTCAATAGGTCTAGAAAGAATTGGTCCAAGAAACTTGATGATGCATTATGGGCCTATAGAACTGCATATAAAAATCCTATGGGTATGTCTCCGTATAGAATGGTTTATGGAAAAGCATGTCACTTACCTCTCGAACTAGAACACAAGGCATATTGGGCCATTAAAGAACTCAATTATGATTTTAAACTTTCCGGTGAGAAGAGGCTATTTGATATTAGCTCACTTGATGAATGGAGAACCCAAGCCTATGAAAATGCCAAGTTGTTTAAAGAAAAAGTTAAAAGATGGCATGACAAAAGGATACAAAAGCGTGAGTTTAATGTAGGTGATTATGTATTGCTATACAACTCTCGTTTAAGATTTTTTTGCAGGAAAACTTCTCTCTAAATGGGAAGGTCCTTACGTTATCGAGGAGGTCTGTCGTTCCGGTGCCATAAAAATCAACAACTTCGAAGGCACAAATCCGAAGCTGGTGAATGGTCAAAGAATCAAACATTATATCTCAGGTAATCCCATTAATGTTGAAACCAATATTACTGAAATCGTAACCCCGGAGGAATACATAAGGGACACTTTCCGGAACGTTTCAGACTCCAAAAAGGAATAGGTATGTGGTACGGTAAGTAAACCGAGTCCAAAACTGTTTTTAAGGCAATATTTCTCCGTTTTGGAATATTTATAAAAATAAAAAAATAAGTAGCAGTTCGGGAAGGACACGAGGGCTCCACGAGGGTGGAGGGCGCGCCCTACCCTACTAGGCGCGCCCCCTACCTCGTGGGCACCTCGTGTGCTCTTCGGACTCCATTTTCGTACACGACACGTCTTTTGGTCGGTAAAAATTCATTATATAATCTCCCGGGGGTTTTGACTCTCGTATCACGCAAAAATCTCTTGTCTTAATTTGTTTCGAGCTGTTTTCTGTCAGGGTTGTCAAGGCCAGGCACTATGTCGTCTCCCTCCTCCTCCAACCATGAGGGCAACGATACTTGGCTAATGAAGATAGAGCCGAAGAGAGAAGAACCTATGGAGATCAACAAGGATGAAGGGATCAAGATGGCCATGGAGGACCAAGTTCCGGCAACAGAAGACACCCTTCAACTCGATCACAATCTTCTTACCCCATTAGAAATCAAAGCTTTCAAGATTATTGAGTTAGCTCATATACAAAATAAGTATCTCACACGTGAAAATATTTTGTTGAAGGAGCATATCATCGCACTCAAGGCCATTATCCACAAGTTAGAAGACCTCCTACGCTCGGTGTGCGACTATCCATCATCAACAACTCCACCTTCTTCACCAACAAAGGAGACATAATCACCTAGGTATGGGCACTCCCTTTGGCAACTGCCAAGCTTCGAGGAGTGCCCCGGTATCGTATCACCATCACTTTTATCTTTATCATTTTTCTTAGTTTGATCATTTTGGTAATATCTTGATCTAGTAGAATAAAAGTTCTTAGTATGATCTAGTTGTGAATTTTGCTTTATAATCCTTCTATGTAATCGAGTCTGTGAGCTATATAATAAAGATTAGTGTTGAGTCAAGGGCTTGATTTTTTTGCCATGATCCTAAAGAAATAAAAGAAAAGAGAAAGAAATAAAAAGAAACAAAGAGATCATGTGAGTCTTATAGAGAGTAATGAGCTCACATAGAAAAAGTATGATGAATAAAAGTTGTTGAGGGTTGACAAACATAGTTTTGGTCATCATTGCAATTAATAGGAAGTAATAAAGAAAGAGAGGTCTTCACATATAGATAAACTATCTTGGACATCTTTTATGATTGTGAGCACTCATTAAAATATGACATGCTAAAGAGTTGACGTTGGACAAGGAAGACAACGTAATTAGTGATGTTTTCTTACATCTGAGATAAATTATATTGTCATGGATCATCCAACATGGTTGAGCTTGCCTTTCCCCCTCATGCTAGCCAAATTCATCGCACCAAGTAGATATACTACTTGTGCTTCCAAATACCCTTAAACCAGTCTTGCCATGAGAGTCCACCATACCTACCTATGGATTGAGTAAGATCCTCCAAGTAAGTTGTCATCGGTGGAAGCAACAAAAATTGCTCTATAAATATGTATGACTTATTAGTGTGGGAGAAAATAAGCTTTATACGATCATGTGATATGGAATAAATAAAAGCGACAGACTGCATAATAAAGGTCCGTATCACAAGTGGCAATACAAAGTGACATTCTTTTGCATTAAGATTTTGTGCATCCAACTATAAAAGCACATGACAACCTCTGCTTCCCTCTGTGAAGGGTCTATCTTTTACTTTTATATCCTACATTGCATAAGAGTCATGGTTATCTTCACCCTTCCTTTTTACATTTTATCCTTTGGCAAGCACATTATGTTGGAAATATCCTGGTATATGTGGCTAGTTGGATGGGAGTTTTCATGAACTATTACTGTTGACATTACCCTTGAGGTAAAACGTTGGGAGGCAAAACTATAAGCCCCTATATTTCTCTGTGTCCGATTAAAACTCCATACCCATAAGTATTGCGTGAGTGTCGGCAATTGTGAAAGACTATATGATAGTTGAGTATGTGGACTTGCTGAAAAGCTCTTATACACTGACTCTTTCCTATGTTATGATAAATTGCAATTGCTCCAATGACTGAGATTATAGTTTGTTAGTTTTCAATGAAGTTTACTATTCATACTTGAGATTGTGATTGAATTATTACTCTAGCATAAGAATCATATGGCAAGAATTATATAAGTTGTTGTTCTAAGAATGATCATGATGCCCTCATGTCCGTATTTTAGTTTTATCGACACCTCTATCTCTAAACATGTGGACATATTTTTCGATTTCGGATTTTCGCTTGAGGACAAGCGAGGTCTAAGCTTGGGTGAGTTGATACATCCATTTTGCATCATGCTTTTATATCGATATTTATTGCATTATGGGTTGTTATTACACATTATGTCACAATACTTATGGCTATTCTCTCTTGTTTTACAAGGTTTACATAAAGAGGGAGAATGCCGGTAGCTGGGATTCTGGGATGGAAAAGGAGCAAATATTAGAGACCTATTCTGCACAGCTCCAAAAGTCCTGAAACTTCACGAAAGTCGTTTTCCAAATATATAAAAAATACCGAGAGCAAGAACTTCACCAGGGGAGGGGGGGCTGATACGTCTCCAACGTATCTATAATTTTTTATTGCTCCATGCTATATTATCAACTATTTTGAATGTTTATGGGCTTTATTATACACTTTTATATCATTTTTGGGACTAACCTATTAACCGGAGGCCCAGCCCAGATTTGCTGTTTTATGCCTATTTCAGTGTTTTGAAGAAAAGGAATATCAGACAGAGTCGAAACGGAATGAAATCAACTGGAGAAGTTATTTTTGGAAGGAAACACACCTGATGAAGTTGGACCCCACGTTAGGGGAGACACGAGGTGCTCACGAGGGTGGGGGCGCCCCCCCCCTAGGGCGCGCCCCCTGTCTCGTGGGACCCCTGTGGCTCCTCCGATGTCCTCCCTGCACCCATATATACCCACGTGACCTAAAACTTCCAGAACACAAGATAGATCGGGAGTTCCACCACCAGAAGCCTCCGTAGCCACCAAAAGTCAATCGGGACCCTGTTCCGGCACCCTGCCGGAGGGGGGGATCCCTCACCGGTGGCCATCTTCATCATCCCGGTGCTCTCCATGACGAGGAGGGAGTAGTTCTCCCTCGGGGCTGAGGGTATGTACCAGTAGCTATGTGTTTGATCTCTCTATCGTGTTCTTGAGATGATACGATCTTGATGTATCGCGAGCTTTGCTATTATATTTGGATCCTATGATGTTTCTTCCCCCCTCTTCTCTCTTGTAATGAATTGAGTCTCCCCTTTGGAGTTATCTTATCGGATTGATTCTTTAAAGACTTGAGAACACTTGATGTATGTCTTGCCGTGGATATCTGTGGTGACAATGGGTACCACGTGCAACTTGATGTATGTTTTGGTGACCAACTTGCGGGTTCTGCCCATGAACCTATGCATAGGGGTTCACACACATTTTCGTTGTGATTCTCCGGTTGAACTTTGGGGCACTCTTTGAGGTTCTATGTGTTGGCTGAATAGATGAATCTGAGATTGTGTGATGCATATCGTATAATCATACCCAGGGATACTTGAGGTGACATTGGAGTATCTAGGTGATATTAGGGTTTTGGTTGATTTGTGTCTTAAGGTGTTATTCTAGTACAGACTCTAGGGTTGTTTGTGACACCTATAGGAATAGCCCAACGGATTGATTGGAAAGAATAACTTTGAGGTGGTTTCGTACCCTACCATAATCTCTTCGTTTGTTCTCTGCTATTAGTGACTTTGGAGTGACTCTTTGTTGCATGTTGAGGGATAGTTATGTGATCCAATTATGTTAGTATTGTTGATGGAACTTACACTAGTGAAAGTATGAACCCTAGGCCTTGTTTCCACACATTGCAATACCATTTACGCTCACTTTTATCATTAGTTACCTTGCTGTTTTTATAATTTCAGATTACAAAACCTTTATCTACTATCCATATTGCACTTGTATCACCATCTCTTCGCCGAACTAGTGCACCTATACAATTTAGCATTGTATTGGGTGTGTTGGGGACACAAGAGACTCTTTGTTATTTGGTTGCATGGTTTCTTGAGAGAGACCATCTTCATCCTACGCCTCCTACGGATTGATAAACCTTAGGTCATCCACTTGAGGGAAATTTGCTACTGTCCTACAAACCTCTGCACTTGGAGGCCCAACAACGTCTACAAGAAGAAGGTTGTGTAGTAGACATCAAGCTCTTTTCTGGCGCCGTTGCCGGGGAGGTGAGTGCTTGAAGGTATATCTTTAGATCTTGCAATCGAGTATTTTAGTTTCTTGTTTTATCACTAGTTTATTTTATAAAAGAAAACTATAAAAAATGGAATTGAGTTTGTCTCATACGCTTCACCTTTTTAATATCTTTCGTGAGTATGATGGAAAGGATAATTGTGCTCAAGTGCTAGAAGAAGAAATCTATAAAATGTTTGGCACTAAATATTTGAATGATGAGCATGATTGCAATGTTTTTAGTATGAATTCCTTGAATATCTATGATGCTAATGATATGCAAAGCCACAAGCTTGGGGAAGCTATGTTTGATGAAGATGATATTTTTTGTCCCCCAAGTTTTGATGAGCAAATTTATTATGATGAAAGCATGCCTCCTATCTATGATGATTATTTTGATGACACGTATACTTTAAAGAATAATAATAACAATGAACCTTGTCATCTTGATCTTAATTTTCAATCACATGATAGTTATTTTGTTGAGTTTGCTCCCATTATTATTCATGAGAAGAATTTTGCTTTTGTGGAGAGTAGTAAATTTTCTATGCTAGTAGATCATGAAAAGAATGCTTTAGGTGTTGGTTATATTGTTGAATTCATTCATGATGCTACTGAAAATTACTATGAGGGAGGAATATATGCTTGTAGGAATTGCAATAATATCAAGTTTCCTCTCTATGTGCTTAAAATTTTGAAGTTATGCTTGTTTTACCTTCCTATGCAAGTTGATTATTGTTCCCATAAGTTGTTTGCTCACAAAATCCCTATGCATTGGAAGTATGTTAGACTTAAATGTGCTAGTAATATTCTTTATGATGCTCTCTTTATGTTACAATTCTTATCCTTTATCTGAGCATCATTGAAATCATCATGCCTAGCTAGGGGCATTAAACGATAGCGCTTGTTGGGAGGCAACCCAACTTTATTTTTATTCCTTAATTTTTTCTCCGGTTTAGTAATAAATAATTCATCTAGCCTCCGTTTAGATCTGGTTTTATGCTTTTAATTAGTGTTTGTGCCAAGTAGAACCTTTGGGAAGACTTGGGGAAAGTCTTGTTGATCATGCTGTAAAAAACAGAAACTTTAGCGCTCACGAGAACTGCCGCCATTTTTATTTGGAGAGTGATATTTAGTTAATTCTTTTTGCATATGATTAATAGATAAATTCCTCAGGTCCAGAAGTTTATTTGAGAATTTTATGAGTTCCATAAGTATACGTTTGATCCAGATTACTACAGACTGTTCTGTTTTTGACAGATTCTGTTTTTCATGTGTTGTTTACTTATTTTGATGAATCTATGGCTAGTAAAATAGTTTATAAACCATATAGAAGTTGGAATACAGTAGGTTTAACACCAATATAAATAATAATGAGTTCATTACAGTACCTTGAAGTGGTGATATATTTTCTTATACTAACGGAGCTTACGAGTTTTCTGTTAAGTTTTGTGTTGTGAAGTTTTCAAGTTTTGGGTAAGGATTCGATGGACTATGGAATAAGGAGTGGAAAGAGCCTAAGCTTGGGGATTACCAAGGCACCCCAAGGTAATTTTCAAGGACAACCAAGAGCCTAAGCTTGGGGATGCCCCGGAAGGCATCCCCTCTTTCGTCTTCGTTCTTCGGTAACTTTACTTGGAGCTATATTTTTATTCGCCACATGATATGTGTTTTGCTTGGAGCGTCAATTTATTTTGTTAGTATTTGCTTGCTGTTATTTAGAACAATGTTTTTCATCTTTTATTTCAATAAAAGTGGCATTGATAGCCTTTACCATGCCTATGTTACAAGTATACATGTTGTTGTTTGAAAACAGAAAGTTTACCGCTGTTGCAATAATTCCCTAGAAAAGTCAGAATGTGATAAAATGATGAAACCTTTTCCATATTAAGATCTGATAAATTGACTACAGTGGGAATTTTCTTTCATAATTTTTGGAGTTAGGGAAGTATGGATGTTGCAGCATTCTTTACAGACTATCCTGTTTAGGCAGATTGCTGTTATGTTTGCATTGTTTGCATATGTTTGCTTCTTTAATGATTCTATTTGAGGATAGGACTATTAAATATGCAGAGAAAATTAGTACGCAATGTTGAATAATAATTTTAGTGATTTGCTACAGTAGAGTATGATAAGGTTTTGCAATGGTTTATACTAACTTATCTCACGAGTCCTTGTTGAGTTTTGTGTGGATGAAGCTTTTGAGATTTAGGGAGACCGTGATATGAGAGGAATTAAGGAGACACAAAAGCTCAAGCTTGGGGATGCCCAAGGCACCCCAAGATAATATTTCAAGAAGTCTGAAGCGTCTAAGCTTGGGGATGCCCCGGTTGGCATCCCACCTTTCTTCTTCAACAACTATCAGTTAGTATCGGTTGATCCTAAGTTTTTGCTTCTTCACATGATGTTTTCTATTCTTAGAATGTCATTTTATTTTGCTTTACTTGATGTTTGAATAAAATACCAAGATCTGCAATTATTAAATGTTAGAGAGTCTTCACGTAGTTGCATAATTATTCGACTACTCATTGATCTTCACTTATATCTTTCAGAGTAGTTTGTCATCTACTCTAGTGCTTCACTTATATCTTTTAGAGCATGGTGGTAGTTTTATTTTGAAGAAATAGATGAACTGTCATGCTTCACTTAGATTATTTTGAGAGTCTTAAATAGCATGGTAATTTGCTTAAAATCCTGATATGCTAGGTATTTAAGAATAATAAAATTCTCTTATGAGTGTGTTGAATACTATGAGAAGTTTGATACTTGATAATTGTTTTGAGATATGGAGATGGTGATATTAGAGTCATGCTAGTTGAGTGGTTATGAATTTGAGAAATACTTGTGTTGAAGTTTGTGATTCCCGTAGCATGCACGTATGGTGAACCGTTATGTAACGAAGTCGGAGCATGATTTATTTATTGATTGTCTTCCTTATGAGTGGCAGTCGGGGACGAGGGATGGTCTTTTCCGACCAATCTATCCCCCTAGGAGCATGCGCGTAGTACTTTGTTTCAATAACTAATAGATTTTTGCAATAAGTATGTGAGTTCTTTATGACTAATGTTGAGTCCATGGATTATACGCACTCTCACCCTTCCACCATTGCTAGCCTCTCTAGTACCGCGCAACTTTCGCCGGTACCATAAACCCACCATATACCTTCCTCAAAACAGCCACCATACCTACCTATTATGGCATTTCCATAGCCATTCCGAGATATATTGCCATGCAACTTTCCACCGTTCCGGTTATTATGACACACTCCATCATTGTCATATTGCTTAGCATGATCATGTAGTTGACATTGTATTTGTGGCAAATCCACCATTCATAATTCTTTCATACTTGTCACTCTTGATTCATTGCACATCCAGTACACCTCCGGAGGCATTCATATAGAGTCATATCTTTGTTCTAGTATCGAGTTGTATCATTGAGTTGTAAATAAATAGAAGTGTGATGATCATCATTCAATAGAGCATTGTCCCAAAAAAAAGAGAAAGGACATAAAAAAATAAAGGCCAAATAAAAAATAAAGGCCAAATAAAAAAAGGAAAGGCCAAATAAAAAATAAAAAAATAAAAGGGACAATGCTACTATCCTTTTTCCACACTTGTGCTTCAAAGTAGCACCATGATATAGCGAGTCTCATATATTGTGCTTCAAAGTAGCACCATGTTCTTCATATAGAGAGTCTCATATGTTGTCACTTTCATATACTACTGGGAATTTTTCATTATAGAACTTGGCTTGTATATTCCAATGATGGGCTTCCTCAAAATGCCCTAGGTCTTCGTGAGCAAGCGAGTTGGATGCACACCCACTAGTTTCTTTTGTTGAGCTTTCATATACTTATAGCTCTAGTGCATCCGTTGCATGGCAATCCCTACTCACTCACATTGATATCTATTGATGGGCATCTCCATAGCCCGTTGATACGCCTAGTTGATGTGAGACTATCTTCTCCCTTTTTGTCTTCTCCACAACCACCATTCTATTCCACCGATAGTGCTATGTCCATGGCTCACGCTGATGTATTGCGTGAAGATTGAAAAAGTTTGAGACCATCAAAAGTATGAAACAATTGCTTGGCTTGTCATTGGGGTTGTGCATGATTTAAATATTTTGTGTGGTGAAGATGGAGCATAGCCAGACTATATGATTTTGTAGGGATAGCTCTCTTTGGCCATGTTATTTTGAGAAGACATAATTGCTTAGTTAGTATGCTTGAAGTATTATCATTTCTATGTCAATATGAACTTTTGTCTTGAATCTTATGGACCTGAATATTCATGCCACAATTAAGAAGAATTACATTGAAATTATGCCAAGTAGCACTCCGCATCAAAAATTATTTCTTTTATCATTTACCTACTCGAGGACGAGCAGGAATTAAGCATGGGGATGCTGATACGTCACCAACGTATGTATAATTTTTGATTGCTCCATGCTATATTATCAACTATTTTGAATGTTTATGGGCTTTATTATACTCTTTTATATCATTTTTGGGACTAACCTATTAACCGGAGGCCCAGCCCAGATTTGCTGTTTTATGCCTATTTCAGTGTTTTGAAGAAAAGGAATATCAGACGGAGTCGAAACGGAACGAAATCAACTGGAGAAGTTATTTTTGGAAGGAAACACACTTGATGAACTTGGACCCCATGTCAGGGGAGACACAAGGTGCTCACGAGGGTGGGGGGCTCCCCCCCTAGGGCGTGCCCCCTGTCTCGTGGGACCCCTGTGGCTCCTCCGACGTCCTCCCTGCACCCATATATACCCACGTGACCTAAAACATCCAGAACGCAAGATAGATCGGGAGTTCCGCCGCTAGAAGCCTCGGTAGCCACCAAAAGTCAATCGGGACCCTGTTCCGGCACCCTGCCGAAGGCGGGGATCCCTCACCGGTGGCCATCTTCATCATGCCGGTGCTCCCCATGACAAGGAGGGAGTAGTTCTCCCTCGGGGCTGAGGGTATGTACCAGTAGCTATGTGTTTGAAATCTCTCTCTCGTGTTCTTGAGATGATACGATCTTGATGTATCGCGAGCTTTGCTATTATATTCGGATCCTATGATGTTTCTTCCCCCCTCTTCTCTCTTGTAATTAATTCAGTCTCCCATTTGGAGTTATCTTATCGGATTGAGTCTTTAAAGACTTGAGAACACTTGATGTATGTCTTGCCGTGGATATCTGTGGTGACAATGGGATACCACGTGCCACTTGATGTATGTTTTGGTGACCAACTTGCGGGTTCCGCCCATGAACCTATGCATAGGGGTTGGCACACGTTTTCGTCGTGATTCTCCGGTAGAACTTTGGGGCACTCTTTGAGGTTTTATGTGTTGGTTGAATAGATGAATCTGAGATTGTGTGATGCATATCATATAATCATACCCACGGATACTTGAGGTGACATTGGAGTATCTAGGTGATATTAGGGTTTTGGTTGATTTGTGTCTTAAGGTGTTATTCTAGTATGAACTCTAGGGCTGTTTGTGACACCTATAGGAATAGCCCAACGGATTGATTGGAAAGAATAACTTTGAGGTGGTTTCGTACCCTACCATAATCTCTTCGTTTGTTCTCCGCTATTAGTGACTTTGGAGTGACTCTTTGTTGCATGTTGAGGGATAGTTATGTGATCCAATTATGTTAGTATTGTTGAGGGAACTTACACTAGTGAAAGTATGAACCCTAGGCCTTGTTTCCACACATTGCAATACCGTTTACGCTCACTTTTATCATTAGTTACCTTGCTGTTTTTATAATTTCAGATTACAAAAACCTTTATCTACTATCCATATTGCACTTGTATCACCATCTCTTCGTTGAACTAGTGCACATATACACTTTACCATTGTATTGGGTGTGTTGGGGACACAAGAGACTCTTTGTTATTTGGTTGCATGGTTGTTTGAGAGAGACCATCTTCATCCTACGCCTCCTACAGATTGATAAACCTTAGGTCATCCACTTGAGGGAAATTTGCTACTGTCCTACAAACCTCTACACTTGGAGGCCCAACAACGTCTACAAGAAGAAGGTTGTGTAGTAGACATCAGGGGCACACCCTGCCCACGAGGGTGGGGGCGCGCCCTACCCCCCTGGGCGTGCCCCCTACCTCGTGGGCCCCTGGTAGCTCTCCGGTGGCCATCTTCTGCTATATGAAGCATTTCGATGGGAAAAAAATCATAAGCCATCTTCTCGGACGAAACTCCGCAGCCACGAGGCGGAACCTTGGCGGAACCAATCTAGGGCTCTGGCGGAGCTGTTCTACTAGGAAACTTCCCTCCCGAAGGGGGAAATCATCGCCATCGTCATCACCAGCGCTCCTCTCATCGGGAGAGGGCAATCTCCATCAACATCTTCATCAGCACCATCTCCTCTCAAAACCCTAGTTCATCTCTTGTATCGAATTCTTGTCTCCAAGTCCGCGATTGGTGCTAGTAGTGTTAATTACTCCTTGTAGTTGATGCTAGTTGGTTTAATTGGTGGAAGATCATATGTTCAGATCCTATATGCACATTAATACCCCTCTGATTATGAACATGTTTATGCTTTGTGAGTAGTTACTTTTGTTCCTGAGGACATGGGAGAAGTCTTGCTATTAGTAGTCATGTGAATTTGGTATTCGTTCGATATTTTGTTGAGATGTACGTTGTCTCTCCTCTAGTGGTGTTATGTGAACGTCGACTACATGACACTTCACCATTATTTGGGCATAGAGGAAGGCATTGGGAAGTAATAAGTAGATGATGGGTTGCTAGAGTGACAGAAGCTTAAACCCTAGATTATGTGTTGCTTCGTAAGGGGCTGATTTGGATCCATATGTTTCATGCTATGGTTAGGTTTACCTTAATACTTTTATTGTAGTTGCGGATGCTTGCAATAGAGGTTAATCATAACTGGGATGCTTGTCCAAGTAAGGGCAGTACCCAAGCACCGGTCCACCCACATACCAAATTATCAAAGTACCGAACGCGAATCATATGAGCGTGATGAAAACTAGCTTGACGATATTCCCATGTGTCCTCGGGAGCGCTTTTCTCCATATAAGAGTTTGTCCAGGCTTGTCCTTTGCTACAAAAAGGATTGGGCCACCTTGCTGCACTTTATTTACCTTTGTTACTTGTTGCTCGTTACAAATTATCCTATCACAAAACTATCTGTTACCACTTATTTCAGTACTTGCAGAGAATACCTTGTTGGAAACCGCTTATCATTTCCTTCTGCTCCTCGTTGGGTTCGACACTCTTACTTATCGAAAGGACTACAATAGATCCCCTATACTTGTGGGTCATCATCCATGCAAAACTTTATTTTCAGAGTTTCATTTTTCACTCTTAAATCTCAGTGCAGTGAGACATATAGCCACCTCGTAGAACAGGTGCTCGGGCGTCGTTAATGGAGACGTTGGGAGGGAGGTGTGCGGCGGGTAGCGGTCAAAAGGGCTCTCCTCCCGATGAGCATGCGCATGGATCTGATCACACGCCTCCCGTACTCAAATAGCTACCCCGCACGACACCTCCTAGCCAATAAAAAAAGGGACGCGTGCCGCATGTAATTGGTAAGTCGAACGCCCACGGTTTCAATAATACATGTGTTTCCAATTTGTAACGTAAACACACTTGTTCCAAAATGACTTTGTTGATTGTTAATTTGTGCGCCTTCGCAAACCAGATAGAAAAGTTACCATAGCATGTTGGTGCCATGTCATGAGACCATGCCAAGTTTCATGATTTTTAGGCATGTTTTGGAATTACAGGAATTCAAAAACCAAGTTTCTCAATCTTTCCTGCTGAGCCACGATGCCCAGATGTTTGAATTTCACTCACATCTCTTGCATGGGACCTAGAAATTCACCCAAGGAAACACATGTGATTTTTTAAACAACTTTTGTGCATTGGAGCCTGCACTTGTAGTTCAAATTTGAATTATGCACATTAAATGCCCAAAAAGTCAATTTGTATAAAAAGGTCAAACGAACCTCTCTAAACATGTACGTATGTTGTTCCGCACACGAAGGTGACACATTCCCTCTCGGAACCACGCGCCTTCTTGAGGGAAGCTCCAGTTTGCAAGAAGCTTACACTAAAGTTTTCCCAATTCGGTCAAAAAAATTACCGCAGCATGTTTGTGCCATGCATTACAAAAAAATACACTTCCGTGATGATACGTGTTTGTCACAGTAGGTTGCTTTTTTTTCATGCATGTACATCCATGACAAATTTATGACAGAATCAAGATAGTCATACCTGTGCTGTCGTAGAAGTGTTCCATGACATTACCAAAATTATCATCACGGAAGTGTCCACTTCCATGACGATAAATCGCGCGTCACAAAAGTGCTTTCCTCAAGGGTGACAAACACGTGGCATCCACCGTAACGAAACACCGTTAAGCTATCGGGTTGGGTTCTGGATCCGATAACCCGTTAACAGCACCGACCAATTGGCCGGACGAAACACATGTCAGCTCATCAGTGGGTCAGATAGGCGCCTATGATACATCGACACGTGGCACGGCCCAACAGAGGCCCATTCCTGTGAAAAGGCCGGCCCGTTTGACTTGGTCAAAAGGTGGCGGGCCGGCCCATGGAAAGCCTGTTAACGACTTGTTCGCATATAGCCCATTTACAGCCCGCTAACCCAAGGCCCGTTACGCCCTATCCGAATTAGGCCCAGTAGCGTCATCTAGGCCATCCAATATGATTCCACCCCGTTTTCACTTCTGGCCCATGACGTCTTTCGGCCCATATGAGGCCCTATGTAACTCTTGGCCTATTAACGACCCATGGTGAAACTGGCCCGTAATGAACAGTGTATCAGTTTACACCCATTAACGGCCCGTGGTGAAACTGGCCCGTAATGAACAGTGTATCACTTTATACCCATTAACGGCCCGTTATTCCGTTGGGCCATTTCCAGCCCATGTTATCTTTCAGTCTTCTCAGAGCCCATATATTCTTGGGCTCATTTCCAGCATTAGTTTACTTACGCCCCGTTACTGTCATTTTCTGCTTGTGGGCCAAATTCAGCCCGTGGTTACAGTCGGCCCGTTTGTGGTCCGTTAATACGTTGGGACATTTTCATAGCGTCAGCAAATACGGCCTATTAACGATGGCCCGTTACGGTCGGCCCATGAATGGACAATTCCAACTCTAGCCCGTTTACGGCCATAATGCGGCCTATTATTGGCCCATGTTTGGCCAATCGATCATACGGCCCGTATGAGGCCCATTGATGATACAGCCCGTAGAAGGCCCATTGTTTCTACAGCCGGTAGAAGGCCTACTGTTTCTACGGCTCGTAGAAGGCCCACTGTTTCTACGGCCCGTAGGAGGCCCAGTGTCACTACAGTAAATATTAGCCCATGGTTATTGTGGCCTAGTTTTAAAAAATAGGTTATTGCAGCCACTAGTTAACCGTGGAAAAAGAACTGCAATGACTACAAGCAAACAAATAAACAAGACAACAAGGAAATAAATAAGCAAGCAACTAACGCTAGGCTATCACGGCTATTACACATATTACATCCACTGGGCATCAAAGTTCGCCACCAGTGCAAATATAGGGAACAAAGCAACATATCATATACACTGGCCGTCAAAATTGGCCAGCAGTGCAAATAAACGCGGCAGCAAAATAAGAGCATAACTGAAACAACTTCAGAAGATCTCAAGAAACATTATCCTGGGTATCCACCATGCTAGCAATAAGCTTAGCAAGCTAATTAGCTTTGTCCTGTTTGGCGCTAAAATCCTCCAACGCTTGCTGTTGCACCAGAAAGTATGCATCTGAATGCTCCATGGACTTCCGCAGTCCTTCCGCTTCTTGTCGCAACACAGCTGATGATCGATGTCTTTCAGCTTGTAGTTGAGACTCAAGAAACCAAACTGATTCAGACAGTGAGTTTGAATAGCTTGTGCAAGCGGTAGTGGCCAGTAACTCCAACACTAAACCAAGACATGATGTGTCACTATCCTGAACCTTATCTGCATTACTTCCTTTACCGTTGCTTAATAAGGCACTCTTCCCCAATATTCTGTCAGCATTCTAAAAGAAGAAACAAGCAGACACATAACAAGTTTAGCATGTACTAGTATATGAAACTCATTTCGGTGAACCAGTTCATTAGTAAGGTGGACAGGATTAAACTACCAAGTCTTCTATTGCCAAGTACTAGTACATAATAAAAGCATCAAACAAACATATATCTATGTCCTATGGTAGCAATGGAATCTTAAATTAGAACAGTTGTTCTTCAGGTTTAGGCACTTGTTCTACATGAGCAGAGTACAGTAAGACGCAAGAATATAATACTTAAAAATAGAAAATGAGCTCATGGACCTTACCACATTCTTGGTTCGGGACCAGTACAGAACAAGGCGTTCCCAGTCATCGTCCAGTAAATGTGTCTCAGGAGAACGTAAGGGAATTTGATGAGTTTCTTTGCCGATGAAGTACGTTTTCTTCAGGTAATTCCGATACTGCCACCAAGCATTCTTGACTCCGTGGGTTCACCATCACAATACGCTTTCGCCCAAAGTAGTGGCTCATATGTGATGCAAGAGATAATATGGGATATATTAAAAATTCGCTTAAGAAGTAGTGGCTCATATGTGATGCAAGAGGTCCTTTGGTTGGGCTTAATATTGATGCAAGAGGCTCATGTGTGCATGCAGTATATGCATGCATAGTAGTACAAAAGGGAAGCTATAAAGAATATTAGTATTCTGTGCATGTGTCCTGTACTGAGAAAGTGCAAAGCAGGCAATCTCTAAGCTGCCCATAAAACCCCACACTGGCCTGATACATGAAATTTGTATCATTTTTTTTCATCTTCTCCGCTCTATCGTCTAAAAAAATATGCAGCTAATATGTGTTTTCTGTAGAATTTGGTGTGCAACTCCCTGTCACCAGATGAGACAGTTCGGATGCTACACTGTTCATGCCAACCGAAGACATGCCCTGTTTCAACTTCCATCCGGGCTCCACGCTCATTCACTCCAACACCAGAGATAGAGATCAACATCACGAACGGTTGTGGATGTCTTTGCGATGCTGTTTTCAACACCTCAACTCTGCGCTCATCCATGCCGGCACTATGTTCAAACCGCATTGTCGCCTGATTTGTCGCAACCGAGTTTGCTCCGATCATAAACATGCTTACATGTCGCATTCAAGTAGGACGGTACAAGGACACCTTTTCTTCCGTTGCAACGCACGGGCATGTTTTGCTAGTTTAACTAAAACGGATAGCGTGATATAATTTCACATATATGATGTCTATCTAAACTGGATAGCATAGCATAACATAATTCAAAGATATGATGAATAACTAAACAGGATCACATGGCATAATTCACCTACATGTTATCTAAGTAATCAGGATCGCATCATTTCATTCACATATGTGATTTATATGCTAAACAGAGGGCATTCGATATGATGTCTGAACTAAGAACATGGTGTTGAATATTGTGTATATGATGTCTAAACTATGCAATGCAAGACATCATATGCATGATATGAGCAGTATAATCGTGCCAAGTTAGAGCATACACCTCAGTGGGGGAATAGGACTGGTCATCTGTCTCTGAATCCATCTCTGAGGAGCTATCGGGACCCAACAAGAGATCTGCTTCGACAGGTAGCACTGTCTGCTCTGAAGGCCTTGTTTTCACTCTAGATTTCCATCTCCCACCCAAATGGCTGATTCACAGGAAGAGTAGTTTAATGTACAAACATTGTCGACAAATGGAAATGTAATGAAGAAAAGGATGGGCAAGATATCATTCAAATATATGATGCCTGGTTAAACAGGATGGCATTGCACATTTCACATATATTATGGCTGGCTAAAAGACATGAGACTGCATAATTCCCACATATGATATAGAAACTAAACAGGTGGCATTACAGAACATGTCTAAACTAAGTAGATGACATATATGATGTCAAAAGTAGGCACTGCAAGGCAACATATGCATGATATGACTAACATCATCATGCCAAGGTAGAGAAGACACCTTGGGGGTAAATAGGAGTGGTCAGCGGCGTCCGAATCCACCTCAGAACAGATATCTTCCTCTGAATTACAATCTAGAGAGGGGTGGGGAGGGTTTGCCATTGAACCCACCATGGAGCGACATCTCCATGACATTGTATTGCCGCGCAAAACTCTTCTCTTTTTCTCTACATGTTCAGCATGACTGTGTACAATATCTGACATGCATACGAAAAAAATATGGTGAGATTATGTAAGGAGAGCATGCAGAAATTTAGAGTGATGGTAACAACCAGTGGATCGATGTTTTTCCGTTGAACCAAAATAGCCCTAATGGATCGACGTGAATGTATAGTAATAAGTGATGCAACAAGTGTACAACCTCTTTGCCGTAGCCGTGTCGACCTCAGCATCATTGGGTTGGTCGCTGAAGCAGTTGAGGCGGAGGTGGCTATCGGAGGTGTGGAGGAAGATCTGAGGAATCTATAGACGGCGTCCAGGGCACTGCTCTATTGTGACGGATCATTCTATCGTTGGAGCAGCTCCGGTGAGCCGTAAGACGTCAAGGCTGAAGCAGCACAAGACAGACATCGTCAATCTCAAGTGGGGTTCTAATAGCATCTCCAATAGATGATGTAAAATTGATGTAAAATTAACATCACCAAAAACCACCTGACTACAACAGATGAGGTAAAAACTATTGACTCTGAACTTAACTGTCGAAACTGAAATTTACTGTGGAATCTGAATGCTACTGTCGAAACTAAACGCAATGGTAGCAGAGAGGCACTTGGCATGTAGTTTAGGGAGGGCCTGCAGTTCATCTTCAACCTACACCCCCCTGAGCCGCCAGCCACCACCGGCCTCGCCGCCGGCCCCAGCGCCGCCTCGCCGCCCCGAAACAACTCGCCACCGCCACCCCGGCCAGCCCTCTAGGCCCCCCGCCCTCCACCCTGAACCCTAAGATAGATAGTGTGGTACCTCTCCGGCGAGCCCCCGTCCCCGCTGCGGGTGGTTCTTCCTTAACTCTAGCGAGCCCCCCAACCCCTGAAAATCGACTGACCCAAAAGTCGATTCAGTCGACTAAAGTGTGGCTTAATCGGAGTAGAGCAGCAGCACGAGCGAGGGGGAGAGCAGCAGCAGCGGCGGCTGGGCGAGCGAGCGATCGAGCGAGAGCCAGAGCAGCAGCAGCAAATCTGGCTGGTATGGACGCCGCCGCCGAAGGGGCCTCGCACTAGGGGAGAGCCGCCGTGGAGATGTCGCCCGTGGCGCTGGCTTCAAGGTAGCCGCTCCATGAGGGTGTGGGATGGAGCACCGTCGTCACCGGGAGGTCGAGTTAAGGAGAAGGTGCGATGCGATGATTGTACAACCTCTTTGGTGGTGCCGAGTAGGCCTCGGCTTCGTCTGAGGAGTCGGTGAGGATGCTGCGGTTCCGGTTGAGCAGGTTAAGGCGGCACTATGGGGATGGAGCAGCCACGATAGACGAGGTGATTGTCGGAGCAGCTCCTTGGAGGTGGAGGACGGGGCGGCTGAACCGACGGGACGGCGAGATGGACGATGGATCCTCATCCAGGGAGGTGGACGAGGGACGTCGAGCTGTTGCGCTGGACAACGTCGTCGGGGAAGAGGCTCTGCCTCGGCAGCGGTGACGTGGAGGACGGAGGAGGGTGGGGTTTCGCGACTGGAGCGAAGAGGTTATGGCGGCCTAGGATTTCGAATGGCGAAAAGGGGGCGAAGGGAGGGGGTGCAACATGACTTAGGAACGCGCTTGTCCAAAATGTAGGGTGTGTTACAAAAGTACCCCCCACCGATTTGAACTAGCGGCCCTTTCGGCTCAGGGTTAGAAGGGGGATTTCGTGTGTCGGGATTTGGCAGCTGGAGGGAGTTTTCACGCGCGTTGTAATTTCGGGATAGCAAAGCGCGGGTTGTGAAGGCGCCAGTTTTGGGAGCACGATATCTGAATTTTCGGGATATAACAAGATGCGGGTTGAATTTTAGGGACAAGCCTAACGTGTAGTAATATTGTACTTGTACGTACCAAATTAATTCGCACTTCCCTCAACCAAAAAGAAAACGAAAAAAATAAAACTATTCACACCATACAAAGAGAGAGTCTTGCCCCATTTTACTATACAAATGTTATTCAAAGCTACTCCCTCCTTCCATCTATATAGGGCCTAATGTGTTTTTCGATGCTAACTTTGACCAAATATTAGAGCAATGATATATGACATGCAACTTACACAAAGCACACCATTAAATTCGTCTGTGAAAGGTTCTTTCAATGATATAATTTTCACATTGTGCATGTCATGTACTATTAATCTTGTCAATAGTCAAAGGTGGTCTTAAAAATCTCATTACGCTCTATATAGATGGAAGGAGGGAGTATGAATCCATGTTATGTCCGATTAAATTTTTTCGCTTGCTGTATAATGCATGTAACCTACTCATACCAACATTTTAGTGCATTCCAAATGTCTATACTACCGCTACAATTCGAACTAAATTTGAATTCGTTTCTCTATTTCAATAAGAATCTACTATCATGATTGTTGCCAACTTCAACCATCATAGTTTCCTTGCTATCCGCCAGATATAAATCAGACGACCTATAATGGAGGATGGCAGGCACACCATCATCAACAACTCCGTTTTTTATAAGAGTAGAGATAAAACATATTAAATGTAGTATACCATGTTCATAACCACACCATGTGTATCACCGTTATACATATTCACACATCCGTCGGTTTGAAACACTATGATAAATTCTTCAAATATCCGAATTCGCTTTTTATAATGAAGTATATATGATCTCTATTCGTCTTTTACACCCACACAACCCTCTTATCTTTGTAGCTAGCGCTAACTTTCTCTTGTGCAAGCACACGCTCGCATCCCTCTCACCCTCCCTCAGCATTCTCTAGCTCCATCGCGCAAATTCGTCTTTTCACTTTAGGTCGTTCACCCATGGTGTGTGTAGGCCCCCCAGCTCCTTCTTTACGGCACACATTGATCGATATGCCTCTCTAGCCAGGTGTGCCTAGCACAAACACGAGCTTCCCCTCTTCTCTTGTCACCGTCCATGCCTCACTCCCACCACTCTTTTCATCGTTCTCGTACTCGCACACTCCTCCCCTTCGATATAGTATGCCTCTCGTACCACCTCCTACATGCATCCCTCTCTCTCTATCCTTCTCCTCGTGCCCCATTTGCTTCTAACACACACATGCATGTATACCGATCGATCTCCCAACATATACCTAGATCGACTTTAACTACCCCCCCCCCCATCAATCGACGTACCTCACAAGTTATGTCTCTCCTTTATCTTACAAAGGGCGATTGATCTTCCTATGTAGTTACATCTGCTTACCACAGCCACATCGTCCCCCCTCATCATCCGTGCATGCCTCCTGACCCGTCTCTCACCAGCACGTGGACAAAGAACAAGCAGCCATCTCCTCTCTTATTGATATTGTAGGCGTGCCCTCCGCCCTATCCCACCATTTGTTAGAAGCAACTCCACTACCACCCCCTCCAACACTCTAGCTCTGTCTCTCTCCCAACCTTATTCATCTCCTGCACATATGCATGGATGCCGATCGATCTCCCTTAATACATGAGGCAGATCGATCTCCTTAATACATGAGGTAGGCCTCTCTCCTCCTCCACACATATACCAGCCATTGTACCTCTATAGTTAATTGGGCCTCCCTCTTCCCCCACCACACACCGATAGTCGAGCGCTGCAGGTAGGTATCCATGCCACAGAGACAAACTGCACATGTCCCATCTCATGTTCCAGCAGGCCAGCCACTCTATATCTTTGACGCGGGCACACACAAATTCGATGGCACTCTTTATCGATCGCGCACACACACACACACACACACACACACATCATCCCTCTCTTCGATTCTATGGACACCTCAAGCTGATGATACCTCCAGTCTCTTCTCGTGGATCGCCCCCTCTATATATATGTTATATCCAGGACTCTATTTCACACACATTGCATATGTTAAATTTTTTGATTGACCCCCCCCCACAAAAAAAACTCTCAAGAACCCCCACACTATATCTCTCTAGGTTTGTATCTCTCTCACACAACCCCACGTAGGTGGTGTACGTATACAAGAAGAGAATAGGTGCACCGTGCACGTACTCACGCTTCGTGCCCAGCCACACCCGCGTGGGTACACGGTGGAGCTCATTTCTCCGTAGAAGCTGAATTTGTTTTTGAAACATCAAGTGGCCAGAGACTCGAAAACTTATTTGCCCATTAGTGACTTGTCAGGGCGGTGGATTTTAGTTTGTACGATAATGCTGCATCCACCTAAAGTAACAAAAGTTCTTACGTAAACTTCCTAGTAATTCCCTCTTCGTAGGTGCAGCATTACTCCTAACATTTGTAATATCAGTTTGAAACTTGTAATATTGCCGTGTCCTATTCCTGCGTTTTCAAAATCATGCGAATCAAACAGGTCCTGAGTTGGTGATGATGTTGTGCCTCCCATCTTTCACCAATAGCCGTCGGATCTAGATCTGACGCATACAAACCAAGCTTCTCCATTTTTGCAAAATGATGCCCGCACTTGTTCCCTATTTACAAACAACTCCTTGTCTCTCACAATCTAGGAGTAGAAGGCCGTGGAAAAATCTGGCGCGATGGCCGGCCGGAGCCGTCCACCCCCAATCTTGGTGTTCCGTGCAATGCACGGGTATCTACGCACGGGAAATTATGTCGAACATGGATAGTTGTAAGCAGGCTAGCTCTACAGCCATGATGATACTGACTGCAGACGGTGAGGCTGACTATGGTATAACAAACACGGCGCCTATACTCAGGTGTCATCTCCGGCGCAGGGTCTTCTCACTTCACTGTGAGGAGCAGCACGTAATAATTTGACCAACGGGTAGTACAGTGCTAGTACTCCTACTACTACATTGGTAGTACTACTACTAGTACTAGTAGCACCACCGTCTGGATTTAGGAGTACTACCATGTCCACCGGCACCGAGGAACGTCTCCAGGTAGTATTGCTTGAGGCCGCCAGGGCGAGGGGCCGCTTGGACGACAGCTTCGTCTCCTTGTTCGACGAGGTCCTCGTTGGTTTCCTCGACAAGTTCACCGTCGTCAAGAAGCTTGCGGACGACTTTGACATAAGCCTCCAGCCGACGCGCCCAGGCTCTGCGATGCCCGCCACCGTCAACGGCCACTATGGTAACAACCTCTTCGACGCACTGGTGGCCCTGCGACTGCCCGCCGTCGCACCGGAGAATGTCCACCTCGAGGTCGCACTCGCCGCGCAGCGCCTGGCGCAGCAAGACACCATCGACATAATCACCCACGTCTACGCGCAAATCGTCCACAAGGACTACTACATTCAAGAGGAGGACGATAGGATGCTGGCCTTCTTGGAGCGCAGGGCAACCTTGGACGGCAGTGTTCAGAAGCACGTTGAGCTCGCCGCCAACGCCGATGCTCCTCACACATCGGTTGGTGACCCGGCACACTAGGGCGTGAGGATGTCGTTGAACGTTGATGGATCCGTATTTATTTTTATCTTTCCATCAAATCCATGTAGTAGTATATGATACTACAGTGATTATCTTGTCGGATGGCTGAGAAAATAGGAGGGAGAAGAGATGGATGTAGCACGGACTCCAAGAAAATTGGTGTCGGATAGGACTCATGTGGGTGGCATGTGCCGTACTGCTAGACGTGAATGCTACTGAGTTATGGCCCATGCCACCCCACTATATCGAGGTACGTAGAACAAATTTCCTGCAGTCCGTGCTCAGCCCTCCTCTATCTCTCTTCTTAGCCAGCCAGCGGGCGCGCAGAGCCCATCGTCTGTTTTCTCACATGCGGCCCCACATGTCACTGAAAACGCAAGAGGACCCACTGAACCTGCACATCTTTCACCTCGACGTGCTGGTGATGAAAAACAAATCCAATAAAGATCTTCGGTGGCCGCTTTTGGAGTTACTCAAGAGTAGTAAGATTCTATTTACAGTTTAACCCAAGATGCACATCTCATGGCTTCAACTACCACTCTATTTTCTTTCATGACACAACCTGGATGCTGGATGTCCCACGTGTCGGCAAAAGGAGGAAGAACCCGATCAAATCTTCGGTTCTGCTCTCGGATTAGACTAGTTGTGCTAACTTAAAAAATTTATTGCGTACTCCCTCCGTTCCAAAATACTTGACTTCCATTTGTCCAAAAATGGATGTACCTATATACTAAGACATGTCTAGATACATATATATTTTGACAAATAGAAGGCATGTATTGTGCAATGGAGGGAGTAGAATGGATGCAAGTTTTTGTATTGGGAAGAAGAGTACATCCATATATTGATAGAGCGCAATTTAGTAGATGTTCTGTCACTTTTAGCTAGCACAGACGCAAGATCGAGCCTCCGCAGATCAACAATGAATGCATCGAGAAGGCACTAATCCAACTTACAGGAGTAGTAAAATGTATTCTTGTGGTTCTTGTTTTCTTTGGTCTTGCTTTTCTAGTCAAAATTATCGTTGGAGTCCGTGCAAAACGGAGGTGCGTTTGGGGTCGTGCGTTGGAGTTGTCCTTACAAGTGGGGACGTAGTTAAGAAAACTGACTATCGGCAAACCCCCACCTCGCCCGCCGCGTGATGGCTGAAGTTAGAGAAACGACGAGGTTGAAGAGATTGCTCTAGCACGGACTCCAAGAAATAATATGGTGTTAGATGTATGTCGTGGTGGTGGCGTGTGCTGTACTCCTGGACGTGAATGCTTGTTCTGGCCCATGCCACCCTACTACTCCTACTACTTACTCCTACTAGTATATAGTATACTAGTATCGAGGATTCGAGGTGTTGGTTACGTACAACGAACACATTAACATATGGCTACAGTAAAAACACCCGCCCGACGCGTGAAGCATGTGAAGCTAGTACAAATTTAGAGAAGCGACTCAAAAGCCATTCATAAATTTAGTGAGTTTATCACAGGCATATCATTTTATTACATACAACAGGTCATCAACCCACATCGACAGCGAGGATACATTATAAATACTAAAGTTTTCACCACACAACAAATAACAAGCCATGAAATGAACTTCAACTCAACCATTCCGCGACATTGGAAACGCTTGCTTTGATCCACAACTGATTCTCTAGGACGGGCCATCTGTTGTTGATCTGGAGACCAACGCAGGACCGATCATCCAGGCTGAAGCGGCCTACTATATCAGTACGAGGGTAGGGAACCACCCAAATGTCCGAGGTATAGACACAGTTGCTTCTCATAAATGTGTCAACAACAGTTGGATCGCCTTTCACCATCATCGGATAGTTTTGTCCAAGGAAGAGCGAGTTTTCTCCAAGACTATCAATTTTGGGCCAGGGAGAAGGAGTTTGCGCTAGCACACTAGTATCCATCCCGAATACCATGCAACGGGTGTTGGAATAGGTCCGAAGAGTGCAACCATGGGAGACACCTTCTTCCTTACCAGTAACATCATCAGTGGGTTGTATACACACAAGAAGAGGTGATCCATCGGAATTAGTTGCCAGGCGCCACAGAGTATATCGGCGCTGCTCGTCCTCATGCTCGTGATCATCACCATCGTCATCTCCCCCTTGGTTATAAAATTTTTCAAGTATAGGTGGTGGGATGTTCACAGGACCTTGGAAACACAAGAAGAAGGTTAATTAGTAAAGGGAAACTTGCTAACCCGCATGCATGTGGATCAAACAATTATAATTATGGTGGAAGACAAACGTACCGAAACTACTAGGATGCCATGCAAAGACAGTGCCATGAGTGGTGGCAGCAAACACAAGGCCCTCGTATTGAATTGCATCACAGTACTCATCCGTGTATAGAAACTGCTTTTTGGGCAATATCCATCAAGTCGAACCACGAAGGATGGCAACAAGCTTGTCGAAGATAGCAACAACTTGATAGTTGTTGTAATTCCAAGAGCGGTTGGGAACTCGACAAATTGCTATCTTCCATAGAAGACAGTCACCATGATCGTATTTGAACATGCGTACATTACCGGTGTGCTCAACCTCTGGGCAGTGTGCTGAGATTTTTGGAAGTGGAACCCGGTGACGAGTGTACACATTCACAAGTTCGCACTCGTAGTTGGACCCAATGTAAACAACCCAATCTTCATTTGCGCCCGCCCAAGCCTTGCCCTCGAGTGATGTCATCTTAACATCATACGTATCATTATCAAGCGGCATCAACTGGCATAGGGCGAGGCCTCCGTCGTGCCGGCGCCAGTCATCAGGGTCACGGCCAAGAAGATAGGGGAGATCAAACCGCTCCTTGACTCTTGGGTTCTTTGTAATGATGTTATTAGTTGAGTCGAGAATGGGCTTGAACGAACCTGCCATGCTAGCCGAGGGGATGACGTCGCACCAATCAATGAGTTCCTCCACCACGTCATCTTTTAGATCGGGGCAAGAATAACGGGGTCGTTTCCGGCCTGTTCCCTCCATGGAGAAGACGATCGAACAATGGCAGAAGAAAGGGTGAAGGGCTGAAGCAAAATGGAGGAGGGAGAGGAAGAGCGTGTGACAGCAGTTCCAAATCGACAGGGAAAGGCGAAGAGTCGGTGGACGGTTGCGAGTTTGCCACGGTTCACGAAGAGGCGCCCCGGCCTACACGTCCGTTCGGAAATACTCCTACTACTCGTCGTCGTCTCACTGATATGTTGGAACGGGACCACATGTCAATGAAACATGGTGTGTAATTTCTCGTGCAAAATTCGATCTGGCCGCGTTGGCCCGAGGTGCCACATTAGTTATCGACCTTTATTTTTTTAATGGCGTGCCGATCAGTTTGGAAGCACGACTAACTAGTATTGTACGTGGAGAGGATGACAGCAGGGACCCGCCAAGGTCATGGCAGTACGCAAGCAAGTGCCTCCTTATTTCAAGCCAATAAAAAAATGGCTCCTCCTAGTGGATTTCTGACATCTGGGTCCCATGTCATTGTCAACGTAGTCAATAAACGAGAGAATTGCACAATGAGCGGCTGACACCAGGGACCCAGCAGCTCGCCCAGTTATTTTTGTTTTGGGTTAATTGGATAAATGCCACTCCAAATCTGGTGTATCCGAGAAATGCCACTGCAATTTCCAAACTTTGAAAAATGCCATTTCATGCCATTTCTAGTGGCATTTTTCGAAGTGTGGAGTGGCATTTTTCAAATTTGCAAACTGCAGTGGCGTTTTTCAAAGTATGCAAAAATTGCAGTGGCATTTTTCAAAGTTTGGAAATTGTAGTGGCATTTTTATGAATCGCCATAATTGGAGTGGCATTTATCTAATTTGTTTTTGAGACGGAAGCAGGGTGTCAACTGGGCTGTGCATGACACTCTGGCCTGTTTGGACAGCCTTTTCTTTTATGTTTACCACAGACCAGCCTAGTAGATTTTTCTTTCTGAAAATGGCTAGCCCAGTTCTTTTGTGATTTGTCAAGTAAGTCGCTTTATCAGGCCTGCTGGGCTGCAAATATTTCAAGACGAGGAGAGCTTCATTCGGCTGACCGAGAAAATGGCCTATCAGTAATGAGAAATGGGCTGTACATTTTTAAAAACACATCAAACCGGCAATTATTTTCAAATATCTTTTTTTTCAGTTCGAGATTTTAAATTGCATTGATTTTTATGCGTGGACAATTTATTGGATTTTATATTGATATACATTTATTTTTAAAATCAGTCTAAATGTGACTCGAAATTTCGGGATTAAAAACAGTTCAGACCGCACCGACATATGCAAAATTTCATATAATTTTTTAACCATGGCCACAATATGGGCTGAAATGCTTACATAAAGAATATGGTCTCCAAAAAAACCTGTAAGAATTTGCAAATGGGCTGTAAATTATTTAAAATAATGGCAGATGGGTTGTATGCTATTTTCCACAGATTTGAGGCTTCCCATAGGTGGCCTGTATACTGTTGGATGTCCATCCAACGGCCGTCGTGCTTCTTCAATCTCTGCTCTTCCTGCTCCAGCCGCTCAAACAAGCGCCGGCGGGACTGCCTGCTCCCTCCTCCCCGCGGCCGGCTGTGCTGTCGCGCAAGCCTCACCACCCCACCGTACTCCCATCACTGGCCTAGCCATCCCTCTACTCACTCACAACTGTTGTTATTCTCCGGCGACGACAGACGAACCAGTAAACCCTCATACAGTCGTACTCCCCTCCGTGTGGGAAACAAAAACAACGGCCGAGTCTTCCCTGCCTCCATGTCGTTCCCTTCCTAGGACTCGCCATTGTCCACCACCCTGGTGCTCTCGGCATGGCGTGGTCAGCGTGGTCAACGACCGACATGCATCTGAAGTGGACTATACGTGGAGAGGCTGACAACTGGGTCCACGGCCACACGCAAGGAAATGCCTCCTTATTACGCACAAAATAATGATTTCCTCCACCTGACATCTGGGACCCACCAAAATGGCCTCTGTATTTCGTGAAAAAAAAACGTTACCGCCGCTGACAGCTCGGACCTACCAGCTATATCTTCGCACGCAATGAAGTGCCTCCTTATTACGCACAAAAAATGAATACTCCCCCTGCTAGCTGGGACCCAGTATAGTGGGCCTACTAAGTTGACGGGGACGAGGGGCTTTGTCAACTTAGTCAATATGCACGATTCTAGCTTGACTGACCGTACGATGAAAATCCAACGGCCGTAGTGCTTCTTCAACCTCTGGCGTTCTTGCTCCAGCCGCCCAAAGCAGCGCCGGTCGTGCCGCCTGCTCCTGCCTCCCGTGGCCGGCTGTGCTGCCGGAGAGGCCTCACCGCCCCCTACTATTCCCACCGCTGGCTAGGCCATCCCTCCACTCCACTCACCCACACCCCTTGTTATTCTGCGGCGAAGGCAGTGCAGCCGAAGCAGTGAACCCTCGTACTCCTCTCCGCGTGGGCATCCACTGCCGCGTCTTCCCCGGCTCCGCGTCATCCCCTTCCTAGGCCTCGCCATCGTCCACCGCCCTGGTGCTCTCGGTGCGGCGTGGTCAACGTGGTCAAGGATAGGCTTCCATCGGACGTGGACTGTACGTGGAGAGGCTGACAGCTGGGTCCACGGCCGCAGCAAGGAAGTGCCTCCTTATTACGTGCAAAATAATTATTCCTCCACCTGACAGCGGGGACCCACCGGACGGGCCACCAGTATTTTGCCAAAAAAATCTTTTACCCCTGACTGCTGGGACCCACTGGACGGGCCACCATATTTTGCGAAAAAAACATCCCCCCCCCCCGCTGTCAGCTCGAACCCACCAGAAGTGCCTCCTTATTACACACAAAAAATGAATACTGCCCCGGCTAGCTGGGACCCACCTTGCTGGGAGGCTGACTTGTGTGCCTACTAAGTTGACGGGGACGAAGGGCTTTGTCAACTTAGTCAATATGAACGATTCTAGCTCTAGTGACCTTACGATGTCCATCCAACGGCCATAGTGCTCCTTCAACCGCTGGTCTTCTTGCTCCAGCCGCCCAAAGTAGCGCCGGTCATGACGCATGCTCCTGCCTCCCGTGGCCGGCTGTGCTGCCGGAGAGGCCTCACTGCCCCCTACTATTCCCACCGCTGGCCAGGCCCTATGGCGACGGCAGCCTCCCACCGCAGCCGAACCAGTGAACCCTCGTAGTCCTCTCCGCGCGGGCTTCCGCTGCCGCGTCGTCCCCTTCCTAGGCCTCGCCGTCGTCCACTGCCGTGGTGCTCTCTGCGTGGCGTGGTCAACGTGGTCAAGGAACGACTTCCATCGAAAGAGTACTGTACGTGGAGAGGCTGACAGCTGGGTCCACGGCCACAGCCCAGTTTTTTGTGATTTGCCAAGTAAGTCGCTTTGTCAGGCCTGTTGGGCTGCAAATGTTTCAAGACGAGGAGAGCTTTCATTTGGCTGGCCGAGAAAATGGCCCATCAGTAATGAGAAACGGGTTGTACATTTTTAAAACACATCAAACCGGCAATTAGTTTCAAATATCTTTTTTTTCATTTCAAGATTTTAAATTACATTAATTTTTATGCGTGGAGAATTTGTTGGATTTTATATTGATATACATTTATTTTTAAAATCAGTTTGAATGTGAGTCGAAATTTCGGGATTAAAAACATTTCTGACCGCACCGAAATATGCAAAATTTCGTACAATTTTTTAACCGTTGCCACAATATGGGCTGTAATGCTAACAAAAAGAATATGGGCTCCAAAAAACCTTAAGAATTAGCAAATGGGCAGTAAATTATTAGAAATAATGTCAGATGGGTTGTATGCTATTTTCCACAGATTTGAGGCTTTCCTAAAAAACGTTGACGCACAAGCACTGACTGTTGGATGTCCATCCAACGGCCGTCGTGCTTCTTCAATCTCTGTTCTTCCTGCTCCAGTCACTCAAACAAGCGCCGGCGGGACTGCCTGCTCCCTCCTCGCGGCCGGCTGTGCTGCCGCGCAGGCCTCACCGCCCGACCGTACTCCCATCGCTGGCCTAGCCATCCCTCTACTCACCCACACCTGATGTTATTCTCTGGCGACGGCAGACGAACCAGTAAACCCTCGTACAGTCGTACTCCCCTCCGCGTGGGAAACAACTACCGAGTCTTCCCTGCCTCCGTGTTGTCCCCTTCCTAGGCCTCGCCGTCGTCCACCGCTCTGGTGCTCTCCGCGTAGCGTGGTCAACATGGTCAAGGAACGACTTCCATCGGACGTGGACTGTACGTGGAGAGGCTGATAGCTCGGTCCACGGCCGCAGCAAGGAAGTGCCTCGTTATTACGCGGAAAATAATGATTCCTCCACCTGACAGCTGGGACCCACCGGACGGGCCACTGTATTTCGCGAAAAAACGTTTCCCCCTGACTGCTGGGACCCACCAGCTACATCTTCGCAAGCAAGGAAGTGCGTCCGGGCAAAAAAATGATTCACCCCCTGACTGCTGGGACCCACCAGCTACATCTTCGCAGGCAAGGAAGTGCCTGACAGTCGGGACCCACCTGGTCGAAGCATACGTAGCGCTGTCATTCTGGTCGCGAACGTGTACGTACATACTGGTCGATGTAAAGGCGCGCGCGTGTCATAGTAGAGGCACGCACATGTCGTAGTAGAGGCGTGCACGTAGCATGTACACGTACGTATAGCGGTCAGGGTGCAAGAAAGAAAATACGGCCATGTATGTGTACATACGGGCAGGGTCTCGAATGTCTACTCGCGCATACGTACAGCGAGGGCTCGTGTATATGGCTGGGTCGGAACAGAGAAATAGTGTCGTCGTCGTGTTCATGGGGAGGCAACCGAATGCGTCGTGTTCATGGGGAGCCAACGGAATGCGTCGTGTTCATCGGGAGGCAACGAAATGCGTCGTGTTCATCGGGAGGCAATGGAACGCATGGGAGCCAACCGGCTGGGTCGGAACAGAATGCGTGGTCGTGTTCATCGGGAGGGCTTAGACGGAACAGGCGATGGAAACGACGCCTGGCATACCGCACAATGGAGGAAATGGACCTCCTACGTTCGGAACGGGGTCCTGTTGATCGGGAGGGGTCTGGCGTACCGCAAAACGGAGGAAACGGACCTCCTATGGTCGAAACGGGGGTCCTGTTGATCGGGAGGGGTGTGGCGTACCGCAAAACGGAGGAAACAGACTTGTGTTGGAGCGCTACGGTCGAAACGGGGGTCCTGTTCATCGGGAGGGGTGTGGCGTACCACAAAAAAGGACACTGTTTATCTCCACCGTCGACCCCCTCCAGCCTCCATGATCTACTGTTCATCCACCGTCGACCTGCTCCAGCCTCCACCTAGGATTGTTCATCCACGGGCTCCTGTTCATCTAGCCTCCACCGCACGCTACTCCACCGGCTACTGTTCAACCAGCCCTCTCCACAGGCTCATGTTCAACCACCCCTCCACGGGCTACTGTTCATCCTGCCCTCCACTGTCTATTGTTCATCCTGCCCTCCACGAGGTGGTCCTGTTCATCCAGCCCTCCACGGGGTCCTGTTCATCCAGCCCGAACCGGCTCGATCGATCGGGGTCATGTTCATCCAGAGGCAACACCACGGGGTCCTGTTCATCCACCCCCACCGGGAACTATTCATCCAGAGGCAGCGTCGATCGGCTTCAGTTAGCAGCAGTAGCGAAGGAATCGCTCGATCGGGTTCAGTTAACAGCCATCGATCGATCGCTCGGGTCTAGTAACGCGTAGCCTGCAATGCAATCGCTCGAGTTCAGTTAGAGCCCAACGCCTCGCTCGGGTTCTGTTAGAGCCAACTCCTCGCACAAACACGTGTACGTGTACGAGAGAAACGCGCATCGCTCGGCCCCCAACCTCCCACCGTAACCGGGAACTCCCCGGAATTTTCCTCCCCCTCGCTTCTACCATGGTTTTTTCCGTCATGGACGGCCCAAAGAATGTCATGCAGCTGCATCTCCGGCCCGCCCAGGACGAAAAGCCCATTTTCTGTCATGATTTTTTGTCATAGAAGTAGGTGCCCTCCACATCTATGATGATACCGGGTTTTGTCACTCCTATCTCTTGCATGTGACCTAGAAATTCACCCAAGGACACACATGTGATTTTTCAAACAATTTTGGAGCACTGGAGCCTGTGCTTGTAGTTCAAATTTGAATTGTGCACATTAAATGCCCAGAAACTCAATTAATGTATAAAAAATCCAAACGAACCCGGAATAATTCCAAAATTTAGCACGATACTTATATTTGGTCTAATCTGGCTGTGTACAAAAATTAAGGCGGGAGAAGGCAGTGTACGTATGTCTTTTCGCACACGGAGGTGACACATTCCCTCTCGGAACCACGAGCCTTCATGAGGGAAGCTCCGGTTTGCAAGAAGCTTACACCAAAGCTTGTCCCAATTCGGCCAAAAAAATTACCACAACATGTTGGTGCCATGTCATGACACCATGCCAAGTTTCATGATTTTCAGACGTGTTTTGAAATTACAGGAATTAAAAAACCAAGTTTCTCAATCTTTACGGTCGAGCCACGACGCCCAGATGTTTGAATTTCACTCTCATCTCTTGCATGGGACCTAGAAATTCACCAAAGGACACACATGTGATTTTTCAAACAGCTTTGCTGCACTGGAGCATGTGCTTGTAGTTCAAATTTGAATTATGCACATTAAATGCCCAGAAACTCAATTAATGTATAAAAAGGCCAAACGAACACGGAATAATTCCAAAATTTAGCATGATACTTCTATTTGGTCTAATCTGTCAGTGTACAAAAATTAAGGCGGGAGAAGGCAGTGTACGCATGTCGTTTTCGCACACGGTGGTGGCATGTTCCCTCTCGGAACCACGAGCCTTCTTGAGGGAAGCTCCGGTTTGCAAGAAGCTTACACAAAGCTTGTCCCAATTCGGCCAAAAAAATTTACTGTAGCATGTTGGTTCCATGTCATGACACCATGCCAAGTTTCATGATTTTCAGCCGTGTTTTGGATTTACAGGAATTAAAAAAGCAATTTTCTCAATCATTCCGGCCGAGCCACGACACCCAGATGTTTGAATTGTATTCCCATTTCTTGCATGAGACCTATAAATTCACCCAAAGACACACATGTGATTTTTCAGGAAACTTTGGTGCATTGGAGCATGTGCTTGTAGTTTGAATTATGCACATTAAATGCCCAGAAACTCAATTAATGCATAAAAATGCCAAACGAACCCGGAATAATTCCAAATTTAAACACGACAGTCATGTACTAGTTGCATGTTCACTGTAAGTAAATGTTCTAGCAATTCAAACACCATCCTTTACCTCCGTAACACCATTTTGTCTTTAAAAACATAATGAAAAAAAATCAGGTATACCACAAAGATTTTACTAGAAAGAATCGTGTGGGATGCGATATAAAATATCTTGGGGCACCGTCTTGTCTGGCTTACACAGGAAGCTTCGTCGTCTACAGTCCACCGCCCCCGCTTGAACCACACTTGCGCGCCAGTTTCTCGCAGCACCGAGCAAAATTTTTTTGTCACCGCGGAAATATCTATCTTCCCGCCCCCTCCCTGCTACCAAAAGCCACATTTCCACGGTTCCTCCTTGCTTTCCAAGTTCAAACCTTCATTGCTACTGATACGTCTCCGTCGTATCTATACTTTTTTATTGTTCCATGCCAATATTCTACAACTTTCATATACTTCTGGCAACTTTTTATACTATTTTTGGGACTAACATATCGATCCAGTGCCCAGTGCCAGTTCCTGTTTGTTGCATGTTTTTTTTGTTTCTCAGAAAATCCATATCAAACGGAGTGCAAACGGAATAAAAACGGACAGAGATTTTTTTTGGAATATATGTGAATTTTGGGAGGTGAAATCAACGCAAGACGATGCTCGAGGGGCCCACGAGGCAGGGTGGCACGCCCCTGACCCTCGTGGCCACCCCGTAAGGCGGTTGATGCCCTTCTTTAGCCGCAAGAAAGCTAATATCCGGATAGAGATCGTGTTAAAATTTCAGCCCAATCGGAGTTACGGATCTCCGAGAAACGGTGAAAGGGCAGAATTTGAGAACGCAAAAACTGAGAGAGACAGAGAGATTGATCCAATCTTGGAGGGGCTCTCGCCCCTCCCACGCCATGGAGGCCATGGACTAGAGGGGAAACCCTTCTCCCATCTAGGGAGGAGGTCAAGGAAGAAGAAGAAGGAGGGGGCTCTCTCCCCCTCGCTTCCGGTGGCATCGGAGTGCCACCGGGGGCCATCATCATCACCGTAATCTTCACCAACAACTTCACCGCCATCATCACCAACTCTTCCCCCCTCTATGCAGCGGTGTAACCTCTCTCTTACCCGCCGTAATCTCTACTTAAACATGGTGCTCAACGCTATATATTATTTCCCAATGATGTATGGCTATGCTATGATGTTTGAGTAGATCCGTTTTGTCCTATGGGCTATTTGATGATCAAGATTCGTTTGATTTGCATGTTTTATTATTGGTGCTGTACTATGGTGATCTTCGTGTCGCGCAAGCGTGAGGGATCCCCGCTGTAGGGTGTTGCAATACGTTCATGATTGGCTTATAGCGGGTTGCATGAGTGACTGAAACACAAACCCGAGTAAGGGGGTTGTTGCGTATGGGATGTAGAGGACTTGATGCTTTAATGCTATGGTTGGGTTTTACCTTAATGATCTTTAGTAGTTGCGGATGCTTGCTAGAGTTCCAATCATAAGTGCATATGATCCAAGTAGAAAAAGTATGCTAGCTTATGCCTCTCCCTCATATAAAATTGCAATAATGATTACTGGTCTAGTTATCGATTGCCTAGGGACAAATAACTTTCTCGTAACAAAAAGCTCTTTACTAAAACCAACTTAGTTATTCCTTTATCTAAACAGCCCCTACTTTTTATTTACGTAATCTTTATTACCTTGCAAACCTATCCAAAAACACCTACAAAGTACTTCTAGTTTCATACTTGTTCTAGGTAAAGCGAACGTCAAGTGTGCATAGAGTTGTATCGGTGGTCGATAGAACTTGAGGGAATATTTGTCCTGCCTTCAGATCCTCGTTGGGTTCGACACTCTTACTTAACGAAAACCGTTGTGATCCCCTATACTTGTGGGTTATCAAGCTGGCGCCGTTGCCGGGGAGCAATAGCGTGGGGTGAATATTCTCATGTGTGCTTGTTTTCTTTATCACTAAGTAATTTTTATTTGTGGTTCTTAGTTGTTCTTTATCTTTAGTTATGGATATGGAACACGAAATACCAAAAAAATTAGGTGTACTTTCTGCTCATGGAGATGGGGAACCTCCTAAAACCCTCGATGTTGGTTATGTGAAAGATATTATGTACTACTTTAATAATCCTGAGAAAACCCCATTCAATTATGTAATGGGAGTAACATTGGATCAACGCAAATACTTTAGGGATTACCGCTTGACACAAAAAGGGAAACTATTATGGGATCAAATTCATATATTGAAGTGGTATGCTAGGAAACTATGCTTGAGATATGATTATACTTGTTGCTCTAGGATGAAGGCTCAACACATTCCCTTTTCATGCGAATTTAATGATAATAAAACCTTAGCATCTTATGCTAATGGTATATATGATTACTATGATGTGGAACAAATAGAAGAATTTGTTGCTTTTATGGGTGCTTATGAAATTGAATCTATGTTTAAAGAGTTTGAAGACTTTGATGATTCGGTTTATAGACCTGAAAATTTAGCTATCCTTAAATATTGTTAAGAGAATTATGAATACAATTACGATAGTAATGCACTTATTGAGAAAGTCTCCGCTGTCCAAGAAGAGACTAATATTTTGCAGGAGTCTATGGAAGAAGAAATTGATGAAACTGTGAGCTCATTGGATGAAAAAGATGAGGAGGAGAGCGAAGAACAAAAGGAGGAAGAGCGGATTGATCACCCATGCCCACCTTCTAATGAGACTAACTCTTCAACTCATACATTGTTTAATTTCCCTTCGTGCTTACCGAAGGATGATTGCTATGATGACTATTATGATCCCATTGATTCTCTTGAAATATCCCTTTTTGATGATGCTTTCTATGCTTGTGGCCAAGATGCCAATATGAATTATGCTTATGGAGATGAACTTGCTATAGTTCCTTATGTTAAACATAAAATTGTTGCTATTGCACCCACGCATGATAGTCCTATTATCTTTTTGAATTCTCCTGATTATACTATATCGGAGAAGTTTGCACTTATTAAGGATTATATTGATGGGTTGCGTTTTACTATTACACATGATGATTTTGATAGATATAATATGCATGTGCTTGCTGCTCCTACTTGCAATTATTATGAGAGAGTAACTATATCTCCACCTCTCTATGTTTCCAATACAACAAAATTGCAAGAAACTGTTTATACTATGCATTGGCCTTTAATATGTGTGCATGAATTGTTCTTTTATGACATGCCGATGCATAGGAATAGAGTTAGACTTCGTCATTATATTATATATGTTACTTTGCGCTCACTACTAAATTACAAATCATTGTTAATTAAAATTGGCTTTGATATACCTTGGGATCCGGGTGGATCCATTACTTGAGCACTATATGCCTAGCTTAATGGCTTTAAAGAAAGCGCTGCCAGGGAGACAACCCGGAAGTTTTAGAGAGTAATTTATTTCTGTTGAGTGCTTTCATATAGTTTAAAAACAAAAAAAATAAGGAGGGGAACCCAAAACTTTTTCAAAAAGGAAAGTGAAAGTGAGAAAGACAAGCATTGTTGAAGTGGGAGAGCTCCTTGTACTTTGTTCATGCTCACTGAAACTTTGTGAATCTTGATTACAGAAACTTTTCAACAAAAATAATTATCCCCTTGTACAATTCCATTGTATTATAAAAATAATGTGCCAAGGTTTGCCTTTAGGATGTTTACATTTGCTTGATGGTCTGTACGGTGCAGGACAAAAACTTTGGTTGTAGTGTGCGATTTTACATTTTTAGCTGGAACGTCAAATTGTTCTGGTTCTTTTTGCACTGTCTTTATATACAAATTTTTTATTTTTCCTAATTTTGGCAGAATTTTTCAAGTATCAGAAGTATGGTGAATGTTCAGATTATTACAGACTGTTCTGTTTTAGACAGATTCTGTTTTTGATGCATAGTTTGCTTGTTTTGATGAAACTATCGATTTATATTAGTGGATTAAGCCATGAAAAAGTTATATTACAGTAGAAAAAAAATGCAAAAACAACATATGAATTGGTTTGCAACAGTACTTAGAGTAGTGATTTGCTTTATTATACTAACGGAACTTACCGAGTTTTCTGTTGAAGTTTTGTGTGGATGAAGTGTTCGATTATCGAGAAGGTCTCAATGTGAGAAGAAGGAAGAGAGGCAAGAGCTCAAGCTTGGGGATTCCTGAGGCACCCCAAGTAAATATTCAAGGAGACTCAAGCGTCTAAGCTTGGGGATGCCCCGGAAGGCATCCCCTCTTTCTTCAACAAGTATCGGTATGTTTTCGGATTCGTTTCCTTCATGGGATATGTGCAATCTTGGAGCGTCTTTGTCACATCCCTAGCTTCTGGTAATGCACTAGGCTAGACCTCTTGCTGCATCATGTCTAAATTCAAATGAAATTTGAATTGAGGAATTTTCAAAGCCTCAGAAACCTCTAAAAATAACCAACAATTAAATCTTCTCAAATGTGTCCAAGAAAATGTTCCTGATATCCTCTGGAAATATTGGCAAGAGGTAAAATCCAAACCAATAATTTTGGTGTCTCAGAAACATTTAATTTGGGCATTTGAATTAAAGCAATAATTATTTGAATTGGATTTATATCTACTATTAAATAAATATAGGTCCAATAATTCTGAAATATTTTGTGGAGCATTGTTTTAATTCTTTTAGCTCCTAAAAATATTGTCAGAAGCAAAATAAATTGAATTGGTTTCAAAACCAAATTCAAAACAAACCTGCAAAAATAGAAAACTGAAACAATTAGAAAACAGAGAGAGAGAGGAAACTACCTGGCCACTTACCTGGCGCAGCCCACCTGGCAGCCCACTGGCCGGCCCAGCACTGTGCTGGCCCGTGCCAGCCACCTGCTTCCTCTCGCCAGGCAGGCAGAGAGGAGCGCGCCCGCGCACGCCGAGCTCGCCACGCAGCTCCCTGGCCGCCTGCCTCGCCTGGACAGCGTGGCGACGCCTCGAAGCCACTCCTCGGCACTGCCCCGACCCCTCCGACACCCCATTCTCCCCCTAGCTCTCTCCTTCGTCCTCTCCCGTTATGCCCGAGCGCAGCCGTCGCCGCCGCTTGCCGCTGCCGCGACCACCGCCGTCCCCTCGTCCCATGACCATGCCCAGCAGCTCCGAAATCGAGCACCCCATCCCCACGCCGAAGGAAAGAACCCGGAGGGCTCTGCTTCGTCGCCATCGACCCGTCTTCAACCTCGGGACACCGGAGATCGTCATCGCCGTTCCGTCGCCTCTGAGCCGTCCCCGAGCGCGCTGAGCCTCCCTACGACATCACCGTGAGCCCCTGAGTTTTTCCCCTCACCTCCCCCTCTCGCTAGCTTCCTCTAGCCACCGCCCCACGAGCTCCCGAGGCCGCCGTCCGCCATGGCCGACCTCCTGCTCACCGCTGAGCTTACCACGCCCAGCTGTGCTATCCACCGTGCTCCCTGGGCCCCCTAGATGCGGCCTAGCTACCTGGTTCCCTCGAGGGCGAGCCATAGCCCTGCGCCCGTGCACCATCGAGCTCCGGCCACCACACTTGTCGCCATTGCCGTCGCTACGGGCCGCCATAGCCACTGCTGCTTGCACTGCTCGATGCGGACGAGCACGGGCAACGCGTAGATGCCCTCCGCCACGCTTTTGGTGGCCGGAGGAGCGATCCCGAAGCCCTCCGCCGTGCCTGTTGCCGCCGGCGTTGAGCCGCCGGCCTGTTTGGGCCATTTGACCGGGGTTTGACCTCCCCCTGTGTCACTGACATGCGGGACCAGCCCGCCTAATTAATCTAGGTTAGTTTAAGTTAAAACGCTAACTAACCCAGTTAGTTAGGTTAGTCACTGACACGGAGGACCCACTGGTCAGTTTGACTGGACTGTGCCACGTTGACCTGCTGACGTCATCATGACATCAGGCTGACGCAATTAAATCATTTCTGGATTTAATTTAATTCTGAAATTCCAGAAAATGCCTAAAACTTCAATAAATCATAGAAAATTAACCGTAACTCCAAATTAAATAAATTATATATGAAAAATTATCAGAAAAATTCAAGGAATCCATCTGTACCATTTTCATGCATGTTAGAACAACTTATCACTACTGTTTAGGGCAAATGAAGTAAATGGCATTTGAATAATCACATATGGAGTTTGAATTTGAATCTTGTATTCAAACCAACTTCATTTAATCTGTTGCTAGTTGCATTAGCTCAAAACACATTCATTTTGCCATGTCATGATCAT
This sequence comes from Triticum aestivum, assembly GCF_018294505.1. Lineage (NCBI taxonomy): Eukaryota > Viridiplantae > Streptophyta > Magnoliopsida > Poales > Poaceae > Triticum > Triticum aestivum. The sequence continues at coordinate 32,811,869 of NC_057797.1, read as the reverse complement.
GCATCATATTGTGCATTGCATTGATTGTGTTCCTTTCTGTGTTGCCGGTATTTGTCCCCTCTCGATAGACGTGATACCGATGACGTGATCGTTGACACTGATGAAGACTCAATGTTCTCTTCAGAAGTGCCAGGCAAGCAAAACCCCCTTGTTCATTCCGATAAAATCCCACTCTCTCGCTCCTGCTCTCTTTTACTGCATTAGGACAACAACGACATATTTGATACTTGCTGCGGTAGCTGAACCCCTTTATCCTTTGCATGACCTGTCATTGCCACAGTAAATAGATGAAACCCACTAGCATGAGTAGGAGTTGTTTGAGCCCTGATGTGCCTACTCATTCATGCTTGGTTGTCATGCCTGCTACTGCTTAGAGTTGAGTCAGGTCTGATTCATCGGGGATGAATCAGAGGCGTGTGAACATGTCCTACTATGGGTGAACTAAGTGTGTGAACACGATTTGGTAAAGGTAGTGGTGAGAGGCCATGTAGGAGTACATGGTGGGTTGTCTCATTGCAGCCGTCCTCAGGAACTGAGTTCTGTGTTTGTGATCCATGACCAGCTACTACCACACATTGGAATGCTTAAGTGCCCCTCTCGACTTATTAATCAACATGATCTCTGTCCAGGAGTTGCAACTAGTTTCTGGTGTTTGTAGGTAGTGTTAGTAGTCTACCAAGTGGCACCCGGTACAGGTGGGCTTGGGACAGACTAGGCACCGTGGCACGGTGTACCAAGTGGCACCCGGTTGGTGGGCTTGGGAACCCTGCTCACATCGTTTGGGGCCGTGAGCGACACCCCGGCCGGATCTCCTTGCGGATGGAACCCAAATAGGCGATAAACCTGGACTAGGGACTTGTTCGGTTAGTCAGGTCGTGGCCGACTCCCTCGCCCGGCTTCCGCTTGAAGGTTGCCGAGGTACATGACGTGTACAGGGCGGTAAGTGGCGGGAGCGTGTGTGAAGAAGTACACCCCTGCAGGGTTATCATCATCTATTCGAATAGCCGGATTCCTCGGATATGGAAACTTGGACCCCTTGCATAGTTCATAGACAAGTGAAAGTGGATACTCTAAAATACGCAAGATAAGCGTGAGTGCTATGGATGGCGTTCTCGTAGGGAGACGGGAGCAGATCCATAGTGGTGTATTGGTTGGTGAATATGTGGACTCGTGTGCGCCACTTCAAAAGAGTTACTTGCAGTCGTAGTTCAGGATAGCCACCGAGTCAAAGCTGGCTTGCTGCAGTTAAACCCCACCACCCCTTTGTTGATAATGATGCATATGTAGTTAGTTCTGATGTAAGTCTTGCTGGGTACATTTGTACTCACGTTTGCCTATTTTATGTTTTTGCAGAGAGACTTCAGTCTCACTAGTAGTCCCACGTGGACTTCGACGTTTAGCTTGTTACCTCAGCTACGATCTTGTGCCTCGGCAGGATCTGGTAGATAGTCAGGCTTCTCAGCCTTTTTCATTTATAGATGTCTGTACCCAGACATTATAGCTTCCGCTTGTGCCTTGACTGGTATGCTCTGAGTGTTGGGTCATGAGACCCATGTTTGTAATATCTCGCTCCTCGGAGCCTATTGAATAAACTACTGAGTCGTAGAGTCATTTTGTGATGCCATGTTGTATTGCACATATCGAGCATATTGTGTGTATGTTATTGAAATGCTTGGTATGTGTGGGATCTGACTATCTAGTTGTTTATCTTTAGTAGCCTCTCTTACCGGGAAATGTCTCCTAGTGTTACCGCTGAGCCATGGTAGCTTGCTACTGCTCTGGAACACTTAGGCTGGCCGGCATGTGTCCTTCTTCATTCCTGTGTCTGTTCCTTCGGGGAAATGTCACGCTTTGAGTACCGGAGTCCTGTTAGCCCGCTACAGCCCGGTTTACCGGAGTCCTGCTAGCCCAGTGCTACAGCCCGGACCCACTTGCTGATGACCGACACGTTCGAAGCTGGGTCATGGATGCCTGTCCCTGTAAGTCTGTGCCACTTTGGGTTTACGACTAGTCATGTCAGCCCGGGCTCTTTATCATATGGATGCTAGCGACACTATCATGTACGTGAGCCAAAAGGCGCAAACGGTCCCGGGCAAAGGTAAGGCGACACCCGTGGGAACACCGTGCGTGAGGCCGCAAAGTGATATGAAGTGTTACCGGCTAGATCGATGTGACATCGAGTCGGGGTCCTGACAGCGTTGGTATCAGAGCTTGACTGCCTGTAGGATTACCAAGCCAAACTGGTCGAAGTTGAGTCTAGAAATTCTTTAGTTATATAAGGGAATTGATTGTGGGATGGAACGTAAGGCTCTTTTTACTCCTTATACCTCATGGCCTTCTGATCTGAGTCATCATCTTCTCCTCTACGGGGATTAAGAACTAGGCTATCTCTTCTTTCTATCAGGATCACGTGTTACTAATCCGTGGACTTATAAGATTGTTGGATTTAAGCCTTAGTTCAGTTTCTACCTCTGTATGTTAATTGTTGATCTCGAAACCTTAATATTGTGCTTCTGAGTGGTTATGCCACCATTTTTGTGAATGCCTCAAATCTTTTCTGAGCATTTACAGCCGTTATGCTGTCCGAGTCATTCCAGGTTTCTAAATAGTCTGATGCATTTGCAAAATCCTTTCCCTCTGGTTTCGATGTTCCTTTATGCCAGCTCAATCACACTAATTGTTGAGTTGAGGTATTCTATTGCCTTGACATTATGTTGGAGTTACTACTATGACCCTAGGTGTCTTAGGGGATCATCTAGTAATTTAGCCATGATTTGTGTTCCCAGTGTGATGATTCTGGCCATCATTCCCGAAAGCATCCCGTGATGCTACTTAGTAGTAGGTATTCTATTCCTGGGTTCTTAAACCCGATATTCACTCTACTTACTTCATGTTGATAGTGTTTACTAGTTCCTTCAGGATATTAGTAACTTTGCGATAGTCCTCGAGGTCCGTGGTATTTCCTTCTTCCAAATACTATGAACCGCTTATGGCAGATGTTTATTGGATCAAAAGATCACAATTAGAGTACTCTTGAGGAGTTCTCCATTCATAAATCGTGACTCTGCCAGCTCTACCTTTCTGCATGGGTTATCCAGAAGAAATATGTGGGATTCGTTCGACATGCTAAACCATGCATCCCCAACTCAGAAAATCGTATGTCCTTTGAGTTGTCCCTCTTTAGTTGTCTTCTGACCCTCGTCTATCAATTGATAGTCAAGAGTATTTGTGCATTCGTGTTATCAATGCTTATTACTCTTGTGGTCCGTCAAGCCATTCTGTCCTGACTGACTTGGAGAAACAAACTCCAGTACCTCTTCCATATCTAGGATGGGGTCAAAGTAGTTGTATTCCGTAGATCAAATGCCAATCCAGCTTTTGGTTCTGTTCTACCTTGGAGTATTAACCCCTTATGTCAGAATTGTCATGAGAACTGCACCAACTCTCATGAATTTTGACGTAGTAATACTTCTCACCATCATTAGTCATTCCTCGGCCATCGTGTTGATGCAACCGGAATACCGACAAATGAATTGTGATGTGTGAAATCAATACTCCCAGCAACCTCGTTGCTTGGTAGTTAAAGGATAATAATTTCAATCTTAGCATGTTGGTTTTTGAATCATCCCTCTAAGACTGATCGTGCTACCTAGTCCTTATTTCGGTGCACCCTTCGATTGATGAGTTAGGATCTTGTCAAGTCCTCACTCATCTGATCATATCGTCTTGCCCTCAAAAGCAAGATTGTTCTCGAGCTTAGTAACATACCGGTGGTTCGTGACTTTCCAAATATCTTCTTGGAGGTATTACCAGGTTGTCACCTGACCGCTATGTTGAGCTCGTGATCAAGTTGGTTTCTTGTGAACCACCTTCTCTCCAAGAATCGGTGTTAGATATCCCTGAGCTAGTTGGTTAAGCTAGACAACAACTTGGAGAGTTGGAAGATAAAAGCTTGTCTGACTTAGTTCGTTCCAAAGGGATATTCTTGTGTAGTGTGTGTTGAAGAAAGATGATATCTTCATCGATTGGTCCTTGTGATCAGTTGCTGGACCTATTGTCTTATCAATCCTTTGATTTGAGTGTGGGCTATCGTCAAATCAAATCAGTACCAACGATGCTCGTAATTTTGTCTTATTCGTGGTGGATCCCTCGAGCATACACCATTACGTCTTTGGTCTGACCAATACTATCACCTTGATCACATAGTTATGGAATTCCATCTCCATGGGAATCTGGATGAATTGTTGCTGAGCCCATTGGCAACATCCTTATCTCCTCCATGATGTTGTTGAACATTAAGCTAGTGTTGGAAACTTTTGAAAGCATTTTCTTCATGCTAGCTCATGAAGTATTTGTTTGATGAAAGGAGTGACTTTCTCTTATACACATGCATTGGTGAAAGTTGCCGCCGTGAATTTGAGAAAGTTAGTTTTGCTTCCTCTGGAATCATCCCAAGTCAGTCATACACATGTGCGAAGTATTCTGTGGTCTGGAGACTTGCAACCTTCATTCTATATGTATCCCTAGCACACCAAGCCACTGATTGATTTGTTCAAGGTAAAGGAGTTGCTGTGCAAATACTAGTTCCTGCACAAGATTCCTATATCCTCAATGATGGTTCCCAACCAGAACTCGGTAGTGTTTTATCGTAAGACTACCATGTGGGCATGCTTGTCTGGGACAACGTGTTTCACATGTTTGTAGCAGAACCAGCTCATGTTTTGGAGCTTGCTATCGTAGTTCATTTCCTGAGAATCTCGCAACGTCATCTCGTCGATTTGTGTTGCAAACTTTCATTTTTCTTCCTAGACTCGATGAGTCTGGAATATCCTGACACCAACCAGATCTGAGTCTCAGGCAGATATGATGGTTGGAATATTTCCCAAGAACTATAATATTGGTTCCTCGATAACCGGTAAAGTGGATGTCGTGGCCAACACACCCAGCCGGAAGACTTCTTATTGTAGTATCTTGTTTGAGGAAGTTGGCCACCTCCCCATAAGGATTTCGCAGGATTACCGCCGTAACTGTTCCTTATGGATTCTATTGCTCCCGAAGTCCGACCTTTGCTTGATGTTCTAGTTAGCAAACCATATCTATGAATGGTTACACTAGCACGTCAAGGAGAACATTAGAAGCGGAGTGCTAAATGTCTCTCGGTCGTTCATCCAGATTTTATTTGCTCGGCCTCGCTAAGGTGAAATCTGAGAAGTGTTATCCTCCTTCGCATCTGCATCGTCCATCGTTGTTCATCATGGTGGTATGTTGTGTTGCCAGGATCCTTGCCACGGATGTGGTAAAACCTTGATGAATATGGAAATGCTCAAGTTCTTGAGAGCACGCACAAGCGCTACGTGTTATCATCGACACTAACTGGGTTTGCTCTCAGTTTCCTCGGCAATGCTATGATCTTTTCAAACATAGAATTCACTCTCTATTGTTGGGTTCTTCCCCAGTTACCAGAATCATTCCAGCATTTGCATTTTGTTCCCAGCTTGCACCACCAATGTGCCATTCTACCATGGGTCTCTTCCATTTCCGGTGGTAAGCAAATTCATCCATTACGTTGTCTTCAACAAGGTAATCCACATCATCCAAGTCTGAGTATGCCATTCTACCGACCCCCTCCAAACGATCGTTGTGAATTGCCTTATGCTGGTATGAAGAGTTTCAATGATCTTTGAATCAAAGGTAATTCTTTTTGCCACTTAAGATAATACCCTACGATCACCCTCCTCCAGGATGTTTCGTCGTGGTATCATGGCAATTCAACTCCTCGCTACGTTAACAATCGATTACCACCTTCTTAAGTGTGGAATTATTGTCTACCTAGTGAACCTTCGTCATCCGTTTCTTTCCACCCCTCCTGATGTGTATCTCGTGTCTCAACCCGAAAGATGGTTCTATGTCTCATTCCGTAAGTTAATCTTGAGTTGTTCGATCTTCGAGGAGATCGACCCTTCTAGAGTCTCCTTCTTCCCCCCCCCCCCTGTCCTGTTGACAGGATTTCTCAGAACAAGACATCAAGACAATGATGGTGAATGAATCAACGTTCAACTGAAGTGCACCCTGGATCGTGAAGATTATACTAGTTGCGTTTCCCCTTCACCTTACCTTACGCTTGAATCTCGAGACGAGATTCTTGTTTAGTGGGGGTGAGTTGTCACATCCCTAGCTTCTGGTAATGCACTAGGCTAGACCTCTTGCTGCATCATGTCTAAATTCAAATGAAATTTGAATTGAGGAATTTTCAAAGCCTCAGAAACCTCTAAAAATAACCAACAATTAAATCTTCTCAAATGTGTCCAAGAAAATGTTCCTGATATCCTCTGGAAATATTGGCAAGAGGTAAAATCCAAACCAATAATTTTGGTGTCTCAGAAACATTTAATTTGGGCATTTGAATTAAAGCAATAATTATTTGAATTGGATTTATATCTACTATTAAATAAATATAGGTCCAATAATTCTGAAATATTTTGTGGAGCATTGTTTTAATTCTTTTAGCTCCTAAAAATATTGTCAGAAGCAAAATAAATTGAATTGGTTTCAAAACCAAATTCAAAACAAACCTGCAAAAATAGAAAACTGAAACAATTAGAAAACAGAGAGAGAGAGGAAACTACCTGGCCACTTACCTGGCGCAGCCCACCTGGCAGCCCACTGGCCGGCCCAGCACTGTGCTGGCCCGTGCCAGCCACCTGCTTCCTCTCGCCAGGCAGGCAGAGAGGAGCGCGCCCGCGCACGCCGAGCTCGCCACGCAGCTCCCTGGCCGCCTGCCTCGCCTGGACAGCGTGGCGACGCCTCGAAGCCACTCCTTGGCACTGCCCCGACCCCTCCGACACCCCATTCTCCCCCTGGCTCTCTCCTTCGTCCTCTCCCGTTATGCCCGAGCGCAGCCGTTGCCGCCACTTGCCGCTGCCGCGACCACCGCCGTCCCCTCGTCCCATGACCATGCCCAGCAGCTCCGAAATCGAGCACCCCATCCCCACGCCGAAGGAAACAACCCGGAGGGCTCTGCTTCGTCGCCATCGACCCGTCTTCAACCTCGGGACACCGGAGATCGTCATCGCCGTTCCGTCGCCTCTGAGCCGTCCCCGAGCGCGCTGAGCCTCCCTACGACATCACCGTGAGCCCCTGAGTTTTTCCCCTCACCTCCCCCTCTCGCTAGCTTCCTCTAGCCACCGCCCCACGAGCTCCCGAGGCCGCCGTCCGCCATGGCCGACCTCCTGCTCACCGCTGAGCTTACCACGCCCAGCTGTGCTATCCACCGTGCTCCCTGGGCCCCCTAGATGCGGCCTAGCTACCTGGTTCCCTCGAGGGCGAGCCATAGCCCTGCGCCCGTGCACCACCGAGCTCCGGCCACCACACTTGTCGCCATTGCCGTCGCTACGGGCCGCCATAGCCACTGCTGCTTGCACTGCTCGATGCGGACGAGCACGGGCAACGCGTAGATGCCCTCCGCCACGCTTTTGGTGGCCGGAGGAGCGATCCCGAAGCCCTCCACCGTGCCTGTTGCCGCCGGCGTTGAGCCGCCGGCCTGTTTGGGCCATTTGACCGGGGTTTGACCTCCCCCTGTGTCACTGACATGCGGGACCAGCCCGCCTAATTAATCTAGGTTAGTTTAAGTTAAAACGCTAACTAACCCAGTTAGTTAGGTTAGTCACTGACACGGAGGACCCACTGGTCAGTTTGACCGGACTGTGCCACGTTGACCTGCTGACGTCATCATGACATCAGGCTGACGCAATTAAATCATTTCTGGATTTAATTTAATTCTGAAATTCCAGAAAATGCCTAAAACTTCAATAAATCATAGAAAATTAACCGTAACTCCAAATTAAATAAATTATATATGAAAAATTATCAGAAAAATTCAAGGAATCCATCTGTACCATTTTCATGCATGTTAGAACAACTTATCACTACTGTTTAGGGCAAATGAAGTAAATGGCATTTGAATAATCACATATGGAGTTTGAATTTGAATCTTGTATTCAAACCAACTTCATTTAATCTGTTGCTAGTTGCATTAGCTCAAAACACATTCATTTTGCCATGTCATGATCATGCATCATATTGTGCATTGCATTGATTGTGTTCCTTTCTATGTTGCCGGTATTTGTCCCCTCTCGATAGACGTGATACCGATGACGTGATCGTTGACACTGATGAAGACTCAATGTTATCTTCAGAAGTGCCAGGCAAGCAAAACCCCCTTGTTCATTCCGATAAAATCCCACTCTCTCGCTCC
>NC_057797.1:32783907-32803078 GCF_018294505.1 Triticum aestivum | reverse complement strand
GATCCATAGTGGTGTATTGGTTGGTGAATATGTGGACTCGTGTGCGCCACTTCAAAAGAGTTACTTGCAGTCGTAGTTCAGGATAGCCACCGAGTCAAAGCTGGCTTGCTGCAGTTAAACCCCACCACCCCTTTGTTGATAATGATGCATATGTAGTTAGTTCTGATGTAAGTCTTGCTGGGTACATTTGTACTCACGTTTGCCTATTTTATGTTTTTGCAGAGAGACTTCAGTCTCACTAGTAGTCCCACGTGGACTTCGACGTTTAGCTTGTTACCTCAGCTACGATCTTGTGCCTCGGCAGGATCTGGTAGATAGTCAGGCTTCTCAGCCTTTTTCATTTATAGATGTCTGTACCCAGACATTATAGCTTCCGCTTGTGCCTTGACTGGTATGCTCTGAGTGTTGGGTCATGAGACCCATGTTTGTAATATCTCGCTCCTCGGAGCCTATTGAATAAACTACTGAGTCGTAGAGTCATTTTGTGATGCCATGTTGTATTGCACATATCGAGCATATTGTGTGTATGTTATTGAAATGCTTGGTATGTGTGGGATCTGACTATCTAGTTGTTTATCTTTAGTAGCCTCTCTTACCGGGAAATGTCTCCTAGTGTTACCGCTGAGCCATGGTAGCTTGCTACTGCTCTGGAACACTTAGGCTGGCCGGCATGTGTCCTTCTTCGTTCCTGTGTCTGTTCCTTCGGGGAAATGTCACGCTTTGAGTACCGGAGTCCTGTTAGCCCGCTACAGCCCGGTTTACCGGAGTCCTGCTAGCCCAGTGCTACAGCCCGGACCCACTTGCTGATGACCGACACGTTCGAAGCTGGGTCATGGATGCCTGTCCCTGTAAGTCTGTGCCACTTTGGGTTTACGACTAGTCATGTCAGCCCGGGCTCTTTATCATATGGATGCTAGCGACACTATCATGTACGTGAGCCAAAAGGCGCAAACGGTCCCGGGCAAAGGTAAGGCGACACCCGTGGGAACACCGTGCGTGAGGCCGCAAAGTGATATGAAGTGTTACCGGCTAGATCGATGTGACATCGAGTCGGGGTCCTGACAGTCTTTTGCATTTAGTTTTCATTTTTATTTTATGCACCATGCTGGTATGAGGCAGTCCTTGGTTGATTTATAGAATGCTCTTTGCACTTCACTTATATCTTTTGAGTATGGCTTTATAGAATGTTTCATGTGCTTTACTTATATCATTTGAAGTTTGGATTGCCTGTTTCTCTTTACATAGACAACTACCATTTGTAGAATGCTATTTTGCTTCACTTATATTTGTTAGAGCGTGGGCATATCTTCCATAGAAAGAATTAAACTCTCTTGCTTCACTTATATTTATTTAGAGAGATGACAGGAATTGGTCATTCACATGGTTAGTCATAAAATCCTACATAAAACTTGTAGATCACTGAATATGATATGTTTGATTCCTTGTAATAGTTTTGCGATATAAAGATGGTGATATTAGAGTCATGCTAGTGGGTAGTTGTGGATTGTAGAAATACTTGTGTTGAGGTTTGTGATTCCCGTAGAATGCACGTATGGTGAACCGTTATGTAACAAAGTCGGAGCATGATTTATTTATTGATTGTCTTCCTTATGAGTGGCGGTCGGGGACGAGCGATGGTTTTTCCTACCAATCTATCCCCCTAGGAGCATGCGCGTAGTACTTTGTTTCAATGACTAATAGATTTTTTCAATTAGTATGTGAGTTCTTTATGACTAATGTTGAGTCCATGGATTATACGCACTCTCACCCTTCCACCGTTGCTAGCCTCTCTAGTATCGCGCAACTTTCGCCGGTACCATAAACCCACCATATACCTTCCTCAAAACAGCCACCATACCTACCTATCATGGCATTTCCATAGCCATTCCGAGATATATTTCCATGCAACTTCCATCATCGTCATATACATGACTTGAGCATTCATTGTCATATTGCTTTGCATGATCGTAAGATAGCTAGCATGATGTTTTCATGGCTTGTCCGTTTTTTGATGTCATTGCTACGCTAGATCATTGCACATCCCGGTACACTGCCGGAGGCATTCATATAGAGTCATATCTTTGTTCTAGTATCGAGTTGTAATATCGAGTTGTAAGTAAATAAAAGTGTGATGATCATCATTATTAGAGCATTGCCCCAGTGAGGAAGGGATGATGGAGACTATGATTCCCCCACAAGTCGGGATGAGACTCCGAACGAAAAATAAATAAAAAATAAAAAAGAGAAGGCCCCCAAAAAATAAAAAAAATAAAAAAATGAGAGAAAAAGAGAGAAGGGGCAATGTTACTATCCTTTTACCACACTTGTGCTTCAAAGTAGCACCATGTTCTTCATATAGAGAGTCTCTTGAGTTATCACTTTCATATACTGGTGGGAATTTTCATTATAGAACTTGGCTTGTATATTCCGATGATGGGCTTCCTCAAATGCCCGAGGTCTTCATGAGCAAGCAAGTTGGATGCACACCCACTTAGTTTCAGTTTGAGCTTTCATTCACTTATAGCTCTAGTTCATCCGTTGCATGGCAATCCCTACTCACTCACATTGATATCTATTGATGGGCATCTCCATAGCCCGTTGATACGCCTAGTTGATGTGAGACTATCTTCTCCTTTTTGTCTTATCCACAACCACCATTCTATTCCACCTATAGTGCTATGTCCATGGCTCACGCTCATGTATTGCGTGAAAGTTGAAAAGGTTTGAGAACGTCAAAAGTATGAAACAATTGCTTGGCTTGTCATCGGGGTTGTGCACGATGTGAATATTTTGTGTGGTGAAGATGGAGCATAGCCAGACTATATGATTTTGTAGGGATAACTTTCTTTGGCCACGTTATTTTGAAAAGACATGATTGCTTTATTAGTAGGCTGGAAGTATTATTGTTTTTATGTCAAATGATAGACTATTGCTTTGAATCACTCGTGTCTTAATATTCATGCCATGATTAGATATGTGATCAAGACTATGCTAGGTAGCATTCCACATCAAAATTATCTTTTTTATCATTTCCCTACTCGAGGACAAGCAAGAATTAACCTTGGGGATGCTGATACGTCTCCGTCATATCTATAATTTTTGATTGTTCCATGCCAATATTCTACAACTTTCATATACTTTTGGCAACTTTTTATACTATTTTTGGGACTAACATATTGATCCAATGCCCAGTGCCAGTTCCTGTTTGTTGCATGTTTTTTTGTTTCGCAGAAAATCCATATCAAACGGAGTCCAAACAGGATAAAAACGGACGGAGATTTGTTTTTGGAATATATGTGAATTTTGGGAAGTGAAATCAACGCGAGACGATGCTCGAGGGGCCCACGAGGCAGGTGGCGCGCCCCTGACCCTCGTGGCCACCCCGTAAGGCGGTTGATGCCCTTCTTTCGCCACAAGAAAGCTAATATCCGGATAGAGATCGTGTTAAAATTTCAGCCCAATCGGAGTTACGGATCTCCGGGAATATAATAAACGGTGAAAGGGAAGAATCTGAGAACGCAGAAACAGAGAGAGACAGAGAGACAGATCCAATCTCGGAGGGCCTCTCGCCCCTCCCACGCCATGGAGGCCATGGACCAGAGGGGAAACCCTTCTCCCATCTAGGGACAAGGTCAAGGAAGTAGAAGGAGGAGGGGGGCTCTCTCCCCCTCGCTTACGGTGGCGCCGGAGTGCCACCGGGGGCCATCATCATCACCGCAATCTTCACCAACAACTTCACCGCCATCATCACCAACTCTTCCCTCCTCTACGCAGCAGTGTAACCTCTCTCTTACCCATCGTAATCTCTACTTAAACATGGTGCTCAATGCTATATATTATTTCCCAATGATGTATGGCTATCCTATGATGTTTGAGTAGATCTGTTTTGTCCTATGGGCTATTTGATGATCAAGATTGGTTTGATTTGCATGTTTTATTATTGGTGTTGTCCTATTGTGCTATCCGTGTCGCGCAAGCGTGAGGGATCCCCGTTGTAGGGTGTTGCAATACGTTCATGATTCGCTTATAGTGGGTTGCGTGAGTGAGTGAAACACAAACCCGAGTAAGGGGGTTGTTGCGTATGGGATGAAGAGGACTTGATGCTTTAATGCTATGGTTGGGTTTTACCTTAATGATCTTTAGTAGTTGCGGATGCTTGCTAGAGTTCCAATCATAAGTGCATATGATCCAAGTAGAGAAAGTATGTTAGCTTATGCCTCTCCCTCATATAAAATTGCAGTAATGATTACTGGTCTAGTTATCGATTGCCTAGGGACAAATAACTTTCTCGTAACAAACAACTCTTTACTAAAACCAACTTAGTTATTCCTTTATCTAAATAGCCCCTACTTTTTATTTACGTAATCTTTATTATCTTGCAAACCTATCCAGAAACACCTACAAAGTACTTCTAGTTTCATACTTGTTCTACGTAAAGCGAACGTCAAGCGTGTGTAGAGTTGTATCGGTGGTCAATAGAACTTGAGGGAATATTTGTTCTGCCTTTAGCTCCTCGTTGGGTTCGACACTCTTACTTATCGAAAACGGTTGCGATCCCCTATACTTGTGGGTTATCAGCTGCTTACTGGCAGCTCAGCCTCCTCACCGGTGACCCTTCTCCTTGCAGCGCCGCCTCATCGCCGGCTACCCTTCTTCTTGCAGCGCCGCCTCCTCGCCGGCGACCTTTCTTCTTGTAGCGCCGCCTCCTCGCCGGTGACCCTTATTCTTGCTGCGCGGCCTCCTCGCCACCGACCCTTCTTGATGCGCGGCCTCCTCGCCGCCGACCCTTCTTCTTGCTGCGTGGCCTCGTCGATATGGTCAGGTAATCCACACCCCACCCACACCATCCTCCTCCTTACCCGTCCCACATGCCCCGACTGACGGAGCGACACCTTCCACCGAAATTACTGCCCCCCTTCTCCAATTAAGCGCCGCCCACATCCATTTTACACGAAGTATAACGTGGAGCTGAGTAGCAGGCGGCCGCACGCGTGAACGAGGTCGCTATGGCTGCCATGTGTGTCGACCGCCAGATCTTGGTGGAGCACCTCGTATTCGAGGCCATCGTCGACACCACCACGCGGTTGTCTACTTTAAAATACAGTTCATGATATTTTCTCAAGGCCACCGCAAGTGCCTTCTAGTGATTTGTCCTCTATAATGTTAATATGGAATCTGATGTTCAGTTAACAGTTTGGTCCTCTGAAATGTAATGTTCAGTTAACACTTTGGTCCAACAATTGCTACATTTCGTAGTACTGTTCTAAAGCATTCTTTGTTTTGTTAACTGTCTTATCTTCTAGTACATGTTTCTATTCTGCAATGTCGTGCTCAGTTAACTATTTTGGTTCATTTGGTCTGTTGTCCATTTAACTGTTTGGTTCAGTTCTGCAATTTGATTTTCATTTGTTGTGGGTACAATTTTGTATTGTTATGCATGTGACACCAATCGAATTTGGTTGTACTCAATACATATTTTCTACTGATAGTATGGCAACTCTTAGTTAACCTGATCAAGATCTTCCTTATGTGTGTTGCAGGGAAACAATGGGATACACTGCGGTTTACCATCAAGGTTTGTTCAAGCTGGGTCCTTTGGCTAATAGCACATTATTGTGTAGTTGCAGGAATCATTCTAATATTTAGGTTTCTTACAATTTCGTCTTTCACATGTGCGTCCTGCTGCGAGAGGCTTAGACCCACTGTTCGACCTATTTTGCATATGGGGAAATGAGATGTCCATGAATATCAGTCAAGTCAAGAAACTCAGAAAGATTGTTAGGATGAAGAAACTTGCGACGAATAACAGCAAGATCTTTGTTTGCACAATGAAGAAGACATCAGTCAACTATAGGATGGTACCAACTCTTTTACCTTGTTTTTACCCCTTGCGCCATTTCAAAATTTATAACCGCGATTTATGCATAGCTTTGTTTTCAGTACTTTTCAAAGCAATTCACCGATGATTACCTCTCAAACCACCTGCATGGTCAAGAGGTGAGAAAGGTATTCATTCAACACCCACGGTACAATATTGAAGTCTTGCTGAAGAGGATGAAGGTTGGGTGGGCAATCTATATATATCTCTATCTATCTATACCTATACTAATTACAGACTCCCTAGAAATTACCACGTTAATCAAAAAATTAGGGCCGTTAATCTGGTGGGACCGAGTTATTACGGTGTAGATTAGTCCAAGAAATTTCCACGTTAATCAGAAAATTAGGGCCATTTATCTGGTGGGGCCGAGTTATTACGGTGTAGATTAGCTCAAAAAATCACCACCACAATTTACATTACTCACGTGGTGGAGAAAAAGATCGAAGCTGCGCGTAACAAATACCAAACCTGGCCCATCTAAAAACATGTCCATATTCATATATATATTTCACAAAAAAACATCACGATATCTCTATCCCATGTGAATTTCAAGAGAGGAAATTACGTGGCCTCTCCCTCTCTCAAGCTAAGATTGAATCCTATATTGTTCTAGAAAAGTGAACAAATTGTAATGATCAAGATTTCAGAAAGAGTCCCATGTTAATAAGTCCAAGAAAAAAACAAAATCTCACGTAAAAAAACTTAGGTAGCTCCCTGTTGCTCAATCTCACGTGGTCATCTTATCTCTCCCTCCGTACACAATCCCACCCTCACGCCCTCCAACCCAGCGGCCTCCGATCTATTGAACTCGCCACCACCGTCCTCTCGCGTTCATCCTTCCACTGCCATGATTTTTCGTCTTGCAGTGCTGCCGCCGCAAGCCAACACAACTGTCTTTCTTGCTCCTTGACCCATCTTCTCTCTCTTCATGGATCATCTCGAGCCGATGTTGCAATCATGGCTTCCCCCAGTCTCCTACATCTCCAACCCTTGGTGTGACGTCCCTGCGATCTCTACGGATCCCTTCAGTCTCGATTGCGGCCGTTTCCTCTCGAAAGGTTCATGCAATCTGATTCACTAGTCACAGTTTCTTCTCTCCGCCAGCGTGCCAGGTATGGTTTGGCCCAATATCTTACTCCATTGCAGCGCTACCTGTCTTTAGGGCCTCTTTTGCCTGGCGATGCAACACCAAGGATGACCATGCGCTGATAGACTGTGTATGTTAATCCAAAAGGAACCAGAGTTCCCATATCAATGGCATCAAGTCATTTAGATAGAACTGGGCCATGGTGTTCATAGATTTATGCTTGCTGACATTTATAGCACAACAGCCTGTTGCGACATGTTGAGATGATTGCTTCATCTGTATGAATTCAATAGCTGTACGCGTTCTAATTTTCATTGGTTGACGACATAACTTGCAGATCTAATTATCCAGGGACAAACTTAATGCAGTTTTATTAGGCTTCGCGATCCGGTTCGTCCAAACAATGGAGGATTGTCAAATGTTACAAGTATATACAATCTGGTCGTCATCAAGAGCACGTGAAGCATATATCACTTTTTCTATCACTCTTAGATAAATTGTTCTCCTGGACTTCCAGTCTGACATGTCCTCTTTTGATACAAAAAATCACACTGTCTTTACATTATGCATTTTTTGCAGGACAACAAGTTTACCAATGTCGATGAATAAACGCCTGCAGCTAGGTGGTGTGCACGGGTCAAGTCTCAAGACCCATATATGTCCAACTGTGTAGGTATGTAGAGACATGTAATTAGCAGTTATACATTAGATATTTCTAACCATATGGAGATACACTAGCCTTGAATGGTCAGCTGAGGTTGTTCCAGCCATACATATATACACTTATTGGATCCTACTTAGCACTCCAACTCTTATGTGCATCTAATCCATATCTTTTCAACTAATATCCCCTTGATTTCTCTCACCCCTTCTAATACAGGTCTGCATATATGATTGATCTATGGTGCACACCAAGTTATTACACAAAAACGTGGCCAAGGATGAATCTACGACATATGGTGACAGGTGAGAATCGATGCTTGATGAGGTGTAAGTTTGTATTTAATTTTAGATATGGAAATTAATATTCCATGTTTTAGCAAATCGGCACTCTCTGTACTAGATACACAACAGAATAATGTCTATGATTTGATCTGTTTTCTTATCATTGTTTCACTACCCATAGTGGTATAGATCTGATTGCTCTTTTCTGGCACCTCAAATATGTCACACAAAGTGAAATCCTTGAAGAAAACTCTATTACTTCATTGAAATCTTATTAGAATTTGTTTTTGCCTAACTTTTTAATTTAGCTGTCTAAATAATCTTCCCATTTTTCTTTCTTCTTTTGGTATTCAAGCTAACTGTTTGATTGCTGATGCGTGTTTCTGTTCTAACAGCAATGGAGGTGCATTTTGATTGTATTTCAGAAAATACCTGTAACCAGAATTGCAATCTCAGAACCAGAATGATTGTGTGTTATGTTGTTTTTCTTTAATATTATTTTTATATGCTCTCTTCATTTTACTTTAGGTTTACAAATGTTGGTCTGGTACATAATGCATAAGTTCAGTCTAAACATTTTAGTTTTATAATCATATTTTTTGTTTCTTGGTATTGATTCACACCACGTCATTGGTGAGAGCCTACTTAATTAATAAATATTATTGTACTAACGTATTTTTCTGGTTAGTTCAAATGCTTTCTTTAATAGTTTTCATTGGACTACAGGCATGGCCTTCTTTGTCTTCGTGGAGCTAGCAGAAATCTTTTTCTGATCAATGAAGGACAATGCAAACATTTACTGTAAGTTTTTATGAGTGTAGATGCTATTTTTTACTACGATTTTAAGACCAATGGCCGATCTAATCTTATTAGTACTGGTAGTTTCACCCATGGTGCTTTTGCCTTCTATATGTGTCGAATTAAGAAAATAGAAATTTTCAGGAGATGATGTAAGTTTGCAAACAACTACTCACAGTATTAGTAAATCATTGCATTCTATTAGTAATGCTTCTCTTAGTACATAGCAAAATTATTTTGGGGAGTGACATAATGTTTCTCTCTCTTTCTGTAGATATTAATGGGTGAGTTTTAGTAAAATCTTCAGGTTTGCATGGTGAGATGCATTGTCTTCAACAAAGGAGATTCAATGTGTAAAATTGAATGATCTTTAACTGATGCATCATGGATAAGAGAACTTATTGTGTTACGTGCGAACTTCACATGGCCTCTAATATGTGTCATTCTCATAGTTGCATATATATAATAAATTGTCGATGTATCTTTTGCCTTTGCATAAATAACTATCATATTAACTTCCAAGTGTATGAAAATAACATCCATATTAAATAACATCCAGGTATATCTATGCACTTAGAGTATAGTTCTTATCCTATGCAACATCAATTGTGTATTTCCAATACAAGTGTTTGTTGAACAAATCAACCTAGCTCTTGGATTTGATGTTTCCTCTGTAGTATATCTTCTTGATGTTATCTTTGCATCCATGAAAAATTAAATTTACATTCCTTGATAACTTTTAGTACATTCATGGTATATGAAGCAGCAGGAATTTGAAAGAAACTAATGAAATATCACTTGATATGCTCCTTTTATGTAACATTGCATCCTGTCATATAGCTTTTTTTGCCAAATGTATTTAATTCTAAAGTACATCTATGCACATAAATGATGATAAGAGATTATGCTTTCCATTATTTTGGATTTTAGGACAGCAGGTTTCATGTATGAGTCCATACAAAAAAAATACACAAGTCATTTTATGTCATCTAAATGGAAATATCACACACACATATAATCCCATTATTTCCGGTCGTGCAATATGGTATACAATCTTTTAGATCAATTCACCTAAAATAACAATCCACAAAAATAATAGAAGGTTGAGAACTAATAGACATACAAATGAAAAGATCTGACAGAAAATATGAACACACGTGAAGCACTCTAATCATTAAGTAACTGGAAGTATTTAATTATGTGTCGTATGCATGGATTACCATGAAAAATTATAACATGCATGTTTTCAGTGTGAGTTTACATGTAAAGCGTATAACCAGTAATCAAATCCAAAAATTGATCCTCTTTATCCTATGTCCAACCATGGAGAACTATTATATTTTTGGTGATCAGAAGCATATACCCATGTGATAATCAATTGGTAGTACTTCTATAATTTATGTATTGTCAGAAATTAAACTAGCCCGTGCATCGCACGGGTTGACGACTAGTTATCTATAACCACTGGCCTAAAGTTGCAAGGACATTCAACGTCACTGAAGGCTGAATATTTGCCTTTCGCTTCTGCAGTTCCCAGATGAGATTCATCTGTCTATTTGTCGTGTATGATGCGACTTTCCAAAGGTTTTTGATGCTGCATGTGAAACTTGGTGCTGTTGTGTAATGGCGTAACTGAGTGCCGAAGCTATCTGATGTAATTCGATTATGAAATCCTGGTTGCTTTTATACGTATATGAAATATCTGGCGTGTTTTATAAGAAATATCTGTTTGATTAGTACATGGATTATCAATAATAGGCTAATTACCCTGCTTATTGGGGTTTTCTATTGCAAACGGTTACTCAGACATCACCGTGGGCGATGAACTCAAACAACCCGCATGGTTTCTAGAAAGTAGGCGTGTTCGATGAACTAACAATCACACACGGCTTCCGGCAGCAAACTGTTTGTGTTAGGCCACCTTGCACAAACGTTTCCACACAAAGAACTATGTGTGATATACATTCCTACGGAAATGTTTTTCTAGGATTCACCATGTGGGATATACATACCTACGGAAATGATTTTCTGGGATTCACCGTGTGGGATGTACATACCTACGGAAATGATTTTCTAGGATTCACCGTGTGGGATGTACATACCTACGGAAATGATTTTCTCGGATTATCGTGTGGGATGTACATACCTACGGAAATGATTGGGTTTCGATGCCTCGCCCAATCACACACGGCCCCAGCCTGGGTCCCTGGAGGGCCTATCCTCGATGATTTCTGGGTCGTCTGGTAAGGACACCCTATCGCACACACTCACTTGGCGACGGTTCCAAATGTCGTCGCAGAAAGGGGTTAAAAACCGTTTGGTTAGGACGTCGCTGTACCGGTGATACCCTACTGATTTCCTTGTTCTTGGTTCCCCACAAGATGACTTTTGTCCCATTATCTTTGCTAGACCTTTCTTGAATACAGTTAATGCTAAGATAGTGCTACCTCTTGAGCACTGCATTGGTTTTCCCATGAAGAGGAAAGGGTGATGCAGAAAAGTAGCCTAAGTATTTCCCTCAGTTTTGAGAACCAAGGTATCAATCCAGTAGGAGATCACGCTCGAGTCTCACGCACCTACACAAACAAATAAGAACCTCGCAACCAACGCAATAAAGGGGTTGTCAATCCCTTCACGGTCACTTACGAGAGTGAGATCTGATAGATATGATAAGATAATATTTTTGGTATTTTTATGATAAAGAGAAATAAAGATGCAAAGTAAAATAAACGGCAAAGGAAATAACTAAGTGTTGGAAGATTAATATGATGGAAGATAGACCCGGGGGCCATAGGTTTCACTAGTGGCTTCTCTCAAGAGCATAAGTATTACGGTGGGTAAACGAATTACTATCGAGCAATTGATAGAATTGAGCATAGTTATGAGAATATCTAGGTATCATCATGTATATAGGCATCACGTCCGCGACAAGTAGACCAAAACGATTCTGCATCTACTACTATTACTCCACACATCGACCGCTATCTAGCATGCATCTAGAGTATTAAGTTCATAAGAACAGAGTAATGCTTTAAGTAAGATGACATGATGTAGAGGGATAAACTCATGCAATATGATATAAACCCCATATTGTTATCCTTGGTGGCAACAATACAATACGTGTCGGTTCCCTTTCTGTCACTGGGATCGAGCACCACAAGATTGAACCCAAAGCTAAGCACTTCTCCCATTGCAAGAAAGATCAATCTAGTAGGCCAAACCAAACTGATAATTCGAAGAGACTTGCAAAGATAAACCAATCATACATAAAAGAATTTAGAGGAGATTCAAATATTGTTCATAGATAAACTGGATCATAAACCCACAATTCATCGGATCTCGACAAACACACCGCAAAAGAAGATTACATCAAATAGATCTCCAAGAGAATCGAGGAGAACTTTGTATTGAGATCCAAAGAGAGAGAAGAAGCCATCTAGCTAATAACTATGGACCCGAAGGTCTGAAGTAAACTACTCACACATCATCGGAGAGGCCATGGAGTTGATGTAGAGGCCCTTCGTGATCAATGCCCCCTCCGGTGGAGCTCCGGGAAAGGCCCCGAGATGGGATCTCTCGGGCACAGAAGGTTGCGGCGGTGGAATTAGGTTTTCGTGCTGCTCCTGGATGTTTGGGGGATACGTGGATATATATAGGAGGAAGAAGTACGTCGGTGGAGCATCGAGGGGCCCACGAGGGTGGAGGGCGTGCCCCCCTGCCTCGTGCCCTCCTCGATCATTTCTTGGCGCCCACTCCAAGTCTCCTGGATCACGTTTGTTGAGAAAATCATGTTCTAAAATAGGCAAAAAAACAACAATTTGGGCTAGGCCTCCGGTTAGTAGGTTAGTCCCAAAAATGATATAAAAGTGTAAAATAAAGCCCATTAACATCCAAAATAGATAATATAATAGCATGGATCAATCAAAAATTATAGATACGTTGGAGACGTATCAGATAGATTGTAAGAAACAAACTGTCGGTGTTAGCTTTGGTGATGAGTCTCGTGAGTTTATTTTTTCCAAGTTTAGTACAAATCTTCATGAAAAAGAATCACCTAGTAAGGATGAATTAATTGGTCTTGCTTCTGTTGTTGTGCCACCTACTGATCCTTTAGAACAATATTTGCTAGACCATGAAAATGATTTACATATGCATGAAAGAAATAAAATAGATAAGATTTTCTTTGAACAACGTCATCTACTTAAACACAATTTGCCTATTGAAGCTCTGGGAGGTCCTACTCCACCTAAAGGTGATCCTGCATTTGAATTAAAACAATTGCTCGACACATTGAAATATGCTTATCTTGATGAAAAGAAAATATATACTAGTAGAAAACAGGGCTATGGTCCAGGCCGGCTCAGCCCATTAGTCCCGGTTCAGTGTAGAACCGGGACCAATGTGGGCATTGGTCCCGGTTCGTGAGCCCCGGGGGCCGGCCGGGCCACGTGGGCCATTGGTCCCAGTTCGTCTGGACCTTTTGGTCCTGGTTGGTGGGACGAACCGGGACCAATGGGCCTCGCTCCTGGCCCACCACCATTGGTCCCGGTTGGTGGCTTGAACCGGGACCAAAGGCTCTCCTTTAGTCCCGGTTCATGCCACCAACTGGGACCAATGAAGTCCCTATATATACCCCCCTCGCGCAAGAGCAGAGCACAGTGCTCTGTTTTTTCTGGCCGAGGGGGAGAGGGCTTTGTGGTGCTCTAGCTCACCTCCTATGCACATGAGGTGTTCGATGGAATGCCCGAGCCACACTACTTAAGCTCTCTCCTCTCGAAGCTCGACCTCCAAGCTCCATTTTCCTCGAGATTTGTCTAGATTTAGCGGTCCGTCACGCCCCGTCCCCGTCTTCACCGCCGTCGATCACCCGCGCCGATCTCATCACCGACACCACCGTGGTGAGCCTCTTGTTCTTATCTTCTTTCTGAAAGGAAAAATATTCTTACTTGTATGTTTAGATAGATACTTGTATCATTTTCTTACATTTATTATTGCATCTTATATAGTGCGATGGTTTTGGTATCCGCCCCCGTCGGCCCTCGTCCTGTCTATGATTCGGATTTGGTATGTATATTATTTTTAGGGACAATTGCATTTTTACCCCTAGTTGGTTCCTACCCACGGGTTTTGCCCTTACTTTTCGAGCTTGCTCAATTTTGCCCTTACTTTTTCCGTCGAGATCCCTCGAATGCCCTTTGACCGTTTGACCAAAACTTTGAAAATTCATAACTAATTCATATGAACTCAGAAAAATGCAAATAAGATATCAAAATGTTCAGATAAACATTACCTTTATGGGCATATCATTTGCATTCAGGACAAAAGCATGGTTTAAACTACCCGAGGTAATTAATATTATTAACATTATTAAAAAAAATAGGTATAAACAATATTTTTTTCGTGAATAAAAATTATATGCAACTGTAGGTGATGTTTTCTGAGCATCCTAATACCTTATTTGCATTTTCCTGAGTTTGTATCAACTTGTTATGAAGTTTCCAAATAATGGTCAAAGTCATTAGAACATTCATAACAAGTTGATACAAACTCAGAAAAATGCAAATAAGTTATCAGGATGTTCAGAAAACATCACCTACATTTGCATGTATTTTTTATTCATGAAAAAAATATTGTTTATACCTATTTATTTTTAATAATGTTAATAACATTAATTACCACGGGTAGTTTAAATGATGATTTTGTTCTGAATGCAAATGATATGCCCATAAAGGTAATGTTTATCTGAACATTTTGATATCTTATTTGTATTTTTCTGAGTTCATATGAATTAGTTATGAACTTTCAAAGTTTTGGTCAAACGGTCAAAGGGCATTCGAGGGACCTTGATGGAAAAAGTAAGGGCAAAACTGAGCAAGCTTGAAAAGTAAGGGCAAAACCCGTGGGTAGGAACCAACTAGGGGTAAAAATGCAATTATCCCTTATTTTTATAACTATTGGTTCATTTATTGTTTATGAAAATTATGCCGACCAACGTGACATAGATTTTATTTATCTAGGATGTGTGTGAATCGGAAATGCCAACCGACCCTATTGTCGAGAGGTTAAATTTAGTTGAAGAAGAAACCAATTTGTTGAAGGAAAAAATAAAAAAAATTGAGGAGGAGAAGATGATATTGGAGTTGCATGTTGCGGATGTCGTCGATGATCACAAGATCAAGATCGATGCAATGCGCTTGAAGATTAGAAAGATTAGAAAATATGCCATTCATACTGAGGCTTGGTATCATTATGCCGTTGGATCAATTGTTACCTTGGTTGCGATTATGATCGCATTTGTTTTCGCATTGAAATGCTTTACATAGTTTCAATTTATGGTTTAATTAATTAGATGCTCTGGAGAGCTATATGTTGTTAGATGAGAACAATGTATGCACTTTGGTTTTAATGTGATGATGAACTTCTATTAATTTGGACACTTAATTATATATAATGCACGCAGATGAACCGGCAATGGATGTACGGTGACAGACACACCCGCGAGTACATTAAGGGCGTGCATGAGTTTCTCGATGCGGCTGAGGCAAACAAGCAGAATGGTTTTATGTGTTGTCCATGCACTGAATGTGGGAATACGAGATCTTACTCTAACCGGAAAATCCTTCACTCCCACCTGCTTTACAAGGGTTTCATGCCACACTATAATGTTTGGACGAGGCACGGAGAAATAAGGGTTATGATGGAAGACGGCGAAGAAGAAGAGTACGATGACAACTATGTGCCCCCTGAATACGGTGATGCTGCAACGGGGGGAGCTGGTGAAGATCAAGAGGAACCAGACGATGTGCCCAATGATGCTGCCACGGGTGAAGCTGCTGAAGATCAAGAGGAACCAGACGATGTGCCCGATGATGATGATCTCCACCGGGTCATTGTCGATGCAAGGACGCAATGCATTAGTCAAAAGGAGAAGCTGAAGTTCGATCGCATGTTAGAGGATCACAAAAAAGGGTTATACCCCAATTGCGAAGATGGCAACACAAAGCTCGGTACCATACTGGAATTGCTGCAGTGGAAGGCAGAGAATGCTGTGGCTGACAAAGGATTTGAGAAGCTACTGAAAATATTGAAGAAGAAGCTTCCAAAGGATAACAAATTGCCCGACAGTACATACACAGCAAAGAAGGTCGTATGCCCTCTAGGATTGGAGGTGGAGAAGATACATGCATGCCCTAATGACTGCATCCTCTACCGCGGTGCATACAAGGATCTGAACGCATGCCCGGTATGCGGTGCGTTGCGGTATAAGATCAGACGAGATGACCCTGGTGATGTTGACGGCGAGCCCCTCAGGAAGAGGGTTCCTGCGAAGGTGATGTGGTATGCTCCTATAATACCACGGTTGAAACGTCTGTTCAGAAACAAAGAGCATGCCAAGTTGATGCGATGGCACAGTGAGAACCGAAAGAAAGATGGGAAGTTGAGAGCACCCGCTGACGGGTCGCAGTGGAGAAAAATCGAGAGAAAGTACTGGGATGAGTTTACAAAGGACCCAAGGAATGTATGGTTTGCTTTAAGCGCGGATGGCATTAATCCTTTCGGGGAGCAGAGCAGCAATCACAGCACCTGGCCCGTGACTCTATGTATGTATAACCTTCCTCCTTGGATGTGCATGAAGCGGAAGTTCATTATGATGCCAGTTCTCATCCAAGGCCCTA
The DNA here is from genome assembly GCF_018294505.1 of Triticum aestivum. Classification (NCBI taxonomy): domain Eukaryota; kingdom Viridiplantae; phylum Streptophyta; class Magnoliopsida; order Poales; family Poaceae; genus Triticum; species Triticum aestivum. Next base: position 32,786,691 of record NC_057797.1, on the reverse strand, counting down.
AGCAACCCGGCAATGAAATTGATGTGTACCTAAGGCCATTTGTTGAAGAACTTTTACAGCTATGGAATGGAAATGGTGTACGTACGTGGGATGAGCATAGACAGGAGGAATTTAACCTTAAGGCGTTGCTGTTCGTGACCATCAACGATTAGCCCACTCTCAGTAACCTTTCAGGACAGACAAACAAAGGATACCACGCATGCACGCACTGTTTAGATGACACTGAAAGTATATACCTGGACAAATGCAAGAAGAATGTGTACCTGGGCCATCGTCGATTTCTTCTGACCAACCATCAATGTCGAAAGAAAGGCAAGCATTTCAAAGGCGAGGCAGATCACCGGAAGAAGCCCGCCATGCGCACCGGTGATCACGTGCTTGCTATGGTCAATGATTTACACTACGTAATCTTTGGAAAGGGTCCCAGTGGACTAGCTGTTCCGAATGACGCTGAGGGACACGCACCCATGTGGAAGAAGAAATCTATATTTTGGGACCTACCCTACTGGAAAGACCTAGAGGTCCACTCCTCAATCGACGTGATGCACGTGACGAAGAACCTTTGCGTGAACCTGCTAGGCTTCTTGGGCGTGTATGGGAAGACAAAAGATACACCTGAGGCACGAGAGGACCTGCAACATTTGCACGAAAAAGACGGCATGCCTCCGAAGCAGTATAAAGGTCCTGCCAGCTACGCTCTTACGAAAGAAGAGAAAGAAATCTTCTTTGAATGCCTGCTCAGTATGAAGGTCACGACTGGCTTCTCGTCGAATATAAAGGGAATAATAAATATGCCAGAGAAAAAGTTTCAGAACCTAAAGTCTCATGACTGCCACGTGATTATGACGCAACTGCTTCCGGTTGCATTGAGGGGGTTTCTACCGGAAAACGTCCGATTAGCCATTTCGAAGCTATGTGCATTCCTCAATGCAATCTCTTAGAAGGTGATCAATCCAGAAATCATACCAAGGCTAAGGAGTGATGTGGCGCAATGTCTTGTCAGTTTCGAGCTGGTGTTCCCACCATCCTTCTTCAATATCATGATGCACATCCTAGTTCATCTAGTCGACGAGATTTTCATCCTGGGGCCCGTATTTCTACACAATATGTTCCCCTTTGAGAGGTTCATGGGAGTCCTAAAGAAATATGTCTGTAACCGTGCTAGGCCAGAAGGAAGCATCTCCATGGGCCATCAAACAAAGGATGTTATTGGGTTTTGTGTTGACTTCATTCCTGGCCTTAACAAGATAGGTCTCCCTAAATCGCGGTATGAGGGGACACTGACTGGAAAAGGCACTCTTGGAAGAGACTCAATAATATGCAGGGACGAATATTCTTGGTCTCAAGCACACTACACAGTTCTACAGAACTCTACCTTGGTGACCCCGTATGTCGATGAATACAAGAACAGTCTGCGCTCCAAACACCCGGAGCAGTGCGAATGGGTCAATCTGTTAGGCGGCGGGGTACAGGTAGACCCATAGTACGGAATGACAACAGTGGATCTGAAAAATCTTGGGTACACTGACGAACCGTTCGTCCTAGCCAATGATGTGGCACAGGTTATCTATGTGAAGGACGTGTCTACCAAACCGAGAAAAAGAAAAGATAAGGAAGCGAATACATCATACGATGAGCCAAAGCGCCACATAGTTCTTTCAGGAAAAAGGGACATCCTGGGAGTGGACGGCAAGACAGACATGTCTGAAGATTATGAAAAGTTTCATGAAATTCCTCCCTTCAATGTCAAGGCTGACCCAAGCATCCTGATAAACAATGAAGATTATCCATGGTTACGGCGCAATAAGCAAATGACACAAGCGAAGAAAAAGTGAAGACTTTCTCCCGCAATAAGCAAATGCTATGTGGGTGAAATTATGATACCATCCCAACTTTGATGTCTTATAGTTCGAAACTTTGATACTTCGAAAGTGATTGTCCATTTCGTACACGAAGTGCATCAAGTTTTTGTCGTAACCCTCTCTACTTTTTGGAACATGCTATGTGGGTGAAATGATGATACCATGCCAACTTTCAACCTTTTCAGAGTTCATTTTGAAATGCTTTCCAATTTCAGAGTCATTTAGCTCAAAGAATGAATTAATAGCAAACAGAATGAACTACAAAACTTTTATGAAAATAAAAACAATCAATTAAAATATTATGTTATGATCAACTAAAATAAAACTATAATATTCTTCAATAGCAAAAAGAATATATTTTTTGTGACCTAAAATCAAGCTATAAGTATTTAATTGTAAGTATAAATAAAAAATAAATAGCAAAGAAGAAAAAAAATTCTATTTTTATAGTAAAGTTATTCATAAACTAGTGATTCACACAAATTTTTAAAAATTCAAATTTAAACTATTCAAAATTTAAAACTAATGGCACTAACAGAAAGTTTATAATTTTTGTGACCTAAAAGCAAAAAGAAATCACTAAAAAACTGTAAGTATTTAGTTTTAAGTAGAAATAAAAAAATAAAAAACCAAAAAATGTAGAAATAAAAAAGAAGAAACCAAAAAAATGCCACCTACTGGGCCTCAACGGCCTAAATACGACTAGAAACCCTACATGGGCCAGGATTCAGGCCCGCAGAGGCCCAATAGGCCCACAGGCAGTAGCAAGTTTAGGACCGAAAGCCTTATTAGAGAGGAGCTCGAATGGGGAGGCACAGCAGCGCTTATAAACCAGTGCCGGTGCCCTTCAGCTAGCGATGTGGGACTAAACTTTTGGGCGCTGGCAGCACAAGGGCATTGGTCCCGGTTGGTGGCACCAACC
>NC_057797.1:32778390-32783468 GCF_018294505.1 Triticum aestivum | reverse complement strand
GCCCCCACCCGCCGACGCCGTCGCCATCATCGCCCCTGCCTCCCCCGCCGTCGCCATCGCCAGAGCCCCCGCTGTGAGCCGCCGCGCCCATCCGGCTCAAAGCATGTTTTTTATTAGATTAATTTCTTGTTAGATTTATTACATTAATGTTTTTGTTCACAGCATGTTTTTGTTCATATATGTATTTTTTTGTTCATTTGTGTATTAATGTTTTTGTTGCATATATGTAATTTTTTTCAATGTATATATGTATGTGGTAGCTATATATGCATGATGAGGGGGTGGGGGTCGATATACCCCCTCCCCGATAATTTCAACATGAGCGGAGAGGTCGATATACCCCCTCCCCGATAATTTCAACATGTTTTTTTTCTGTTGATGATATATATGATGATGTTTTTTTTCATATATGCATTTTTGGGACTCCGTTCCAGAACAACTTTGAAGAGCTTCGTACCATCATGCACATGTTACTTTCGCCTAATGATGAAGACATGGTTTTGTTGAATCCCTTGACACTAGGCAACCTCCCGACCCCTCGGCGATCCTATCGAACATGAGAGGAAGAAGAGGATAAAAAAAGAAGAGGAAGAAGAAAAAAAAGAGGAGAAGAAAGAATAGAGGAGATCTTCTCCTCTATTCTTTCTTCTCCTCTTATTTTTCTTCTTCTTCCTCTTTTTTTTATCGGGAACGAGGGTCGTCGAGGGACATAGATGTAGTGTCGTCGTTGTCGATATATACCCCCTCCCGATAGCTTACTATGATTAGGTAGCTAGTTCTACGTTTGGCACTAATATATCCATCTGTCATGTTTGAATAATAATTGCCATGTTGTAAATATTTGTAGAAACTATGGACACCGCCCTAGACGAAGCAACAAAAGAAGCGTTGTTGAGGGACATAATCGCAGAAGGAAGTGATGCCATCTCGTTGTTTCTCAACGAAACCGATGGTCTGGAAGGAGAGGGTGATCAACAAGCTGGCTACGGTGACCTAATGCCGGTGCAAGAAGAAGAACATGAGGACGGCTCCGGTGACCCAATGCCGGTGCAAGAAGGAGACCGTGATGACGGCTCCGGTGACCGAACCGAGTCCGGCCAGGTATATATATTAGTTAAGCTTATGCTGACTAGCTGATTGATGCATTCATTGTTTTGGTATGTACACATATTAATTAAGTCTTTGTTCTTTTTTCTAGCCCTCCGAATCGAGCACAACTTCAGTAAAGAGACGAGGCCCGAAGAAAAAGTTGAGCTCGGATGAAAAGTTTGAGATCATAGCAATCGCGCCCGACGGCCAACCTATTGAACCCCTACGGACAAAGAGCGCATTTGTTGCTCAGTGCGGGGTTCTGGTTAGGGACAAGATCCCGATAAGCATCCAGCAATGGTTTAAGCCGGCTACAGAAGACCCTGAGGTGTCTTATGTCAATGATATGCAGAAAAATGATCTTTGGACTGAGCTGAAGTCAAATTTCACCCTACCGCCTGAGGATAATCCAAAGAACCCGGTTAAAGAGAAATTAATCAAGTCTTTTGCTCTGAAGAGGATGGCAGAACTATTCAAGAGGTGGAAGAAAGAGCTGAATAAGTTTGTCGAAAATAATGAGACACCAGAATTCAAGGGCAGATATGAGAAGATCAGAGATCACTGGCCCGCATTTGTGGCCCACAAGACATCAGAAAAGAGTAAGAAGATGTCGGCGACAAACAAGCAAAATGCTCCGAAGAAGAAGCTTCACCATCGCACGGGGTCAGGTGGCTACCTCGTAGCCCGGCCTAAGTGGTCCAAGACTGAGAATGATCTGGTTCATAAAGGGGTCGAACCAGAGACAATTAACTGGCCAGACCGTTGCCGGACTTGGTTCTTCAGGGCTGGCGGAACACTGGACCCTGTAACAGGGAAGTGCATTTGGACGAATGATCAAATGGACATACCAGTCAGTAAGCTTAAGCAGTATATCGAAGCAGCGCAGGAAGGGACGTTCTTTCCAGACAGAGAGAACGACGAGCTCACAATGGCCCTCGGAATCCCGAGCACCCTGGACGGACACGAGGCACGCCAGGCTCCATTCCGTGGAAGGTTGGGTTTCCGGACGCAGGCGGTTACAAATCCCATGAGAGGAGGAAAAAAGTGCAGCAGACCCAAATACAGGCGCTGCAAGCAAGGGTAGACGCGATAGAGGAACGAGAAGCAAATCGCAGCAAACATACTGCCGAAGCCTCCCCCAAAGCTACCCCGCCATCTCAGCGCAAAAGCAGCATGGCTTCCACCGAGCTGCTTCAGCTGGAGCCTGCATTGACGGCTCCTGCCAGCTATCCCGTGGATGCTATAACGGAGTCTTAAAATTGCCACCTTATGACACAATGGATGAATTTGAAGGTCAAGGCGGCTGTTGGCTCTGTTTATCCTACTGAACCCGGCGCAACTTTTCACTGCTGGCCGATTCCATAAGGATATGCTAGGGTGATGGTGGATGAGATAACGGAGGGATTTGAGGACCTCCAGCTTGACCACCCTACCGGTGAAGGGGAGACTCGGCTGGGGTCTGCTCTGAAGACTCCATGCCTATGGTGGAAGGAGCTCATCAACCTTCCGAACTGGACGCCACCGCCTCCTCCTCCTCCTCCGGCGAGTCAGGGCACTCCGCCTCCACCGCCTCCTCCTCCGGCGAGTGACGATCAGGGCCCTCGGCCGGCTCCTTCTCCGGCGCGTGGCGGCACTCCACCTCCTTCTCCGCCTGCGCCGACGCGCCCGAGCAGCCAGCCTCCTCCTTCTCCGCCTCGTCAGCAAGGGCGGAAGAGACCTGCCGCCGCTCCAGCTGCTCCGGCGCGTCGTAGTCCTTCTCCTCCGCTGCTTAAGCAAGTAAAGAAGACAACCGCTCCGTCTGCTCGGTCGGCGTCTAGCAGTACAACCAGAGGCGGGAGGACATACAGATTCGGTCCTTCTCTGAAGACTCCAGAGAAGTTACCATATGAGAGGACCCTGGAGGAGAACGCCGAGATCGCGCGAGAAGAAGTGAGGAACTTCTTTGAAGGGGTGAAAGCAAAGAAACATCCACCTCCGGAGGAGAAGGTAGATCGGGTGAAAGTGAAGCGCACTCTGGCTGCCCTGACAAAACCACCGAAGTCTGATCCGCCGAAAGGAAACTATGACCGCATTATTGGAAAGGAATTTGCCGAAGTGGAGCGGTCGGGAAGTACTGTCAGTGATCAAAGGCTGAAAGAACGACGAGCTGGGAAACAAATTGCCCAGCTCGGCGAACAAGCGAAGCAATCGTGCCCCCCGCTCAAGGTGCCTAGCCACAACGTCGATAATGATCCGAGGATGGTGCCCGGTTATAGCAATCGTGCAGATTACCTGCCCGACGAAGTACATTATGAACCCATGGAGGTGCAGATACAAAGATACGAGTACGGGAAGCCTCTCGTCAAAGATGAAAGATCTCTATCAACGATGATGCGAAGAATGCATGATTGGTACTTGAAAATCTGCAGAGACTCTAGGGGGAGGAGTACTTTGTATGTGAAAGTTAAAAAGGAGCATGGCCTCATTGGAATTGATCTGTTGCCTGTTCCATTTGAGGAGTTCTATCAGTTTTTCAATCAATTGGCCCTCGATAAAACAACGGTCGCCTGCTACTGTCTGTAAGTAGTACTACTTCTGTCATTAAGTTTCTCTATATAGCTTAGCTCTTTCATTGCATGTATTTATAATCATCCTCACTATATTATGCAGATTGAAGATCGCCGAATTGAAGAAAAGACAAGTCGGTGATATTGGGTTCATTAACACATATCTCATAGATGCAACTCAGGTTAAACTTCATGCCGCAGCTACCGAGGCCAGCTTGCTACGATTGTTCGTAATAAATCAAAACAAAGATATAATACTCTTTCCTTACAACTTCAGGTGAGTGTTACTGTCTTGTGCGTATTCGGTTTCCCTTATATATTAGTCAAGGTTATAGTAATGTAATTCATGAGTTATGCATGTGTGTGCAGTTTCCACTATATTCTCCTAGAGATTAAGCTTGAGCAGGGAGTAGTAACCGTCTTGGACTCTAAACGAAAAGATCCCCAGGAGTATGCGGACATGACTGAAATCCTCAAGAAGTAAGTTAAATCGATCATTATCCACCATATCAGCAACTTTGTTCATTTCCTGATATCAAGTAATTGTTTTCTTTGTCCGGCAGGGTTTGGAGAAAATTCACCAAAACAGTTCCGGGACTGCCGAAGGAGCTGGAATTTAGACACCCGCGCATCTCCTAGTGATTCAAGCGCTAGTTTCATCAATACCATTTAGCATTCTTGCTTATCAGTTTGATTGACCTCTATTTCTTGTAAAGTGGTTGTGGCAGGAACAAGGGAATGATTTCTGTGGATACTACATCTGTGAGTCGATCCGCCACACGACCTGTGAGCGGGGCGGGTACTCTAACGAACAATATGAAGTACGTAAATAACAACATTCACAATTTTATTTTATTACCATCATTTGTGTTGAGTTTCATTCATTTATATATATATATATATGTATTGACCCCCTTCTTCAAATTAGATGTTTCGGAAGCGGGATGAACTCCTAGCACCAGCTCGCATGCGAGCAATTCAAGAGGAATTGGCGGCATTCTTTCTTGACCACGTGATCCCTGAAGACGGAGAATTCTATGTGGACCCTGAGTCCGTATGATTATATTTGTAAGAGATAATTATTGTATATATGTAGCCGGTAGTGTCAGATAGATATACGAGAACTTGTTGTTCGACCAATCTCTCGGAGAAGGAGAGGTGGTCGATATCACTTTTCTCTGTATATATGCATATATGTTCATGACGATCTTCTGTTTCCTTCGTTTGCTTACTAGCTAGCTAGCGTGTCTAGTCCTCTCTATATACGTATGTATAGTATGTAGCGTCGACCAAGCACGGACATAACAGAGGACACTTCTCTCTATTAATTATAACTAGCTAACACAATATATGAAACACCTAAATTAACCCCAAAACCCCCAACCCCCCCTTTCAAAAAAAAACAAAAACCCCAGCCACAGAAGTGCTGACGCGTGGATGCCT
>NC_057797.1:32749414-32778037 GCF_018294505.1 Triticum aestivum | reverse complement strand
ACCCTTTGGTCCCGGTTGGTGGCACCAACCGGGACCAAAGGGTCTCCTGACTGGGCTCTGCGCACTGCCCACGTGGAGGGCCTTTAGTCCCGGTTCTGGATTGAACCGGGACTAAAGGGGGGAGGTATTAGTACCGACACTTTAATCCCGGTTCCGGAACCGGGACTAAAGGCCCTTACGAACTGGGACTATAGGCCCTTTTTCTACCAGTGATATCCTGTTATTATCAGTGCTAAACTTTCGGAACATGAAGAAGAAAGATTATTCAAAGTTCTAAGGAAGCACCGAGCTGCTATTGGATATACTCTTGATGATTTAAAGGGCATTAGCCCCACTCTATATCAGCACAAAATTAATATGGAACCTGATGCTAAACCCGTTCTTGATCACCAACGTCGGTTAAATCCGAAGATGAAATTAAAGAGGTGGTAAGAACGGAAATTCTAAAACTTCTAGAAGCAGGTATAGTCTATCCCATAGCTGATAGTAGATGGGTAAGTCCTGTTCACTGTGTCCCTAAGAAAGAAGGTATTACTATTGTTACTAATGATAAGAATGAACTTATTGCACAAATAATTGTTACAGGCTATAGAGTGGTAATTGATTTTAGAAATTAAAAAAGCAACTGATACGTCTCCAACGTATCTATAATTTTTGATTGTTCCATGCTATTATATTATCCATCTAGGATGTTTTATATGCATTTATATGCTATTTTACATGATTTTTGGGACTAACCTATTAATCTAGAGCCCAATGCCAGTTTTTGAGTTTTACATAAAAGGAATACCAAACGGAGTCCAATTGACGTGCCAATTTTTGATGATTTTTTATGGACCAAAAGTAGCCCTCGGAGTAAAAGAGTTGGGCCAGAAGAGTCCCGAGCCATCCACGAGGGTGGAGGGTGCGCCCTACCCCCCTAGGATCCCCCCTATCTCGTGGATGACACAGAGACCCCCCTGACGTGAGACCGACGCCAGAAATTCCTATAAATACAGAAACCCTCATAAAGAAACCTATATCGGGAGTTCTGCCGCCGCAAGCCTCTGTAGCCACCAAAAACCAGTCAGCACCCTTTTCCGGCACCCTGCCGGAGGGGGGATCCATCATCAGTGGCCATCTTCATCATCCCGGCACTCTCCATGATGAGGAGGGAGTAGTTCACCCTCGGGGCTGAGGGTATGTACCAGTAGCTATGTGTTTGATCTCTCTCTCTCTCTCTCTCTCTCTCTCGTGTTCTTGATTTGGCACGATCTTGATGTATCGCGAGCTTTGCTACTATAGTTGGATCTTATGATGTTTCTCCCCCTCTATCTCCTTGTGATGAATTGAGTTTTCCCTTTGAAGTTATCTTATCGGATTGAGTCTTTAAGGATTTGAGAACACTTGATTTATGTCTTGCATGTGCTTATCTATGGTGACAATGGGATATTCACGTGATCCACTTGATGTATGTTTTGGTGATCAACTTGCAAGTTCTGTGACCTTGTGAACCTATGCATAGGGGTTGGCACATGTTTTCTTCTTGACTCTCTGGTAGAAACTTTGGGGCACTCTTTGAAGTTCTTTGTGTTGGTTGAATAGATGAATCTGAGATTGTGTGATGCATATCGTATAATCAAACCCACGGATACTTGAGGTGACATTGGAGTATCTAGGTGACATTAGGTTTTTGGTTGATTTGTGTCTTAAGGTGTTATTTTACTACGAACTCTAGGGCTGTTTTTGACACTTATAAGAATAGCCCAACAGATTGATCGGAAAGAATAACTTTGAGGTGGTTTTGTACCCTACAATAATCTCTTCGTTTGTTCTCTGCTATTAGTGACTTTGGAGTGACTCTTTGTTGCATGTTGAGGGATTGTCATATGATCCAATTATGTTATTATTGTTGAGAGAACTTGCACTAGTGAAAGTATGAACCCTAGGCCTTGTTTCAAAGCATTGCAATACCGTTCGTGCTCACTTTTATCATTAGTTACCTTGCTGTTGTTATATTTTCAGATTTTGAGCATTGTACGAACTTGGATGACAAAGAATAAAAGCGGCAGGCTGCATCATAAAGGTTTTCATCTTAAGGGGCAATACAACATGACGTTCTCTTGCACTAAGGGATTGAGCATACAAACAAATAAGCGCATGGAAACCTCTACTTCCCTCTATGAAGGGCCTATATTTTACTTTCATGTATTTACTTTTATGCAAGGAGTCAAAGTTTTCCTTCTATTACTTTTTATTTTTCTCCTTTGGCAAGCATCATGTGGTGAGGAAAGATTTAGGCACATATGTCTAGTTGAATATAGATAGCATGAGTTATTATTGTTGACATCACCCTTGAGGTGAGTATGTTGGGAGGAGAAACTATAAGCCCCTATCTTTTTATGTGTCCGGTTGAAATGTTTTGCTCATGTGTTAGCAATCATAGAAGACTATATGATGGTTGAGTATTTGGACTTGCCTAAAGGCTCCAACATGTGACCCTTCCTGAAAATATGATGAATTGTAGTTGCAAAGTTGACTGAGAACATAGTTTGTTGGTTTCTAATAGAGTTTTGCTTTATACTTCTATTGTGTGATGAACTGTTACTTATTCATGGGAAGTATATGATAAAAGTTCTATGATAAAAGTCATGTGTTTAAATTTGTTGTTGTTATAATAATCAACATGATGCTTCTATGTATGTATTTTGTTTTTATAGACATCTCTCTCTCAAATCATGTGGAGATGTTTTTCGATTTCTGTTTTTGCTTGAGGACAGGCGAGGTCTCAGCTTGGGGGAGTTGATACGTCCATTTTGCATCATGTTTTCTTACTGTTAGTTATAATGTTTTCATCCATAATAATGCTTTTTGGAGTAATCCTAATGCCTTTTCTCTCATAATTTGCAAGGTACACACCAAGAGGGAGAATTCCGGCAGCTGGAAATCTGGACCTGAAAAAGCTACACCAGGCTACCTATTCTGCACAACTCCAAACCAGCTAAAACTTCACAGAGATTTTTTACAGAATATATAAGAAATATTGGAGCAAATAACTATCAGAGGGGCCTACCAGGTAGGCACAACCCACCAGGGCGCGCTAGGGAGCCCAGGCGCGTCCTGGTGGGTTGTGCCCTCCTTGGCCCACCTCCTGTGCCCATTTTCTGGTATATAAGTCATTTTGACCTAGAAAAATATAAGGAGAAGGCTTTCGGGACGAGCACCACCGTCTCGAGGCAGAACTTGGGCAGGAGCACTTTTACCCACCGGCAGAGCGATTCCGCCGGGGGAACTTCCCTCCCGGAGGGGGAAATCATCGTCATCATCATCACCAACAACTGTCCCATCTTGGGGAGGGAAATCTCCATCAACATCTTCAACAGCAACATCTCATCTCAAACCCTAGTTCATCTCTTGTATTCAATCTTGTTACCGAAACTATAGATTGGTGCTTCTGGGTGACTAGTAGTGTTGATTACATCTTGTAGTTGATTACTATATGGTTTATTTGGTGGAAGATTATATGTTCAGATCCATTATGCTATTTAATACCCCTCTGATCATGAACATGGTTATCATTTTTGAGTAGTTACTTTTGTTCTTGAGGTCACGGGAGAAATCATGTTGCAAGTAATCATGTGAATTTGATATGTTTTTGATATTTTGATAGTATGTATGTTGTGATTCCCTTAGTGGTGTCATGTGAACGTCGACTAAATGAGACTTCACCATATTTGGGCCTAAGGGAATGCATTGTGGATTAGTAAATAGATGATGGGTTGCGAGAGTGACAGAAGCTTAAACCCCAGTTTATGCGCCATTCCGTAAGGGACCGATTGGATCCACAAGTTTAATGCTATGGTTAGAATTTATTCTTAATACTTTTCTCGTAGTTGCGGATGCTTGTGGGAGGGTTAATCATAAGTAGGAGGCTTGTTCAAGTAAGAACAACACCTAAATACCGGTCCACCCACATATCACATTATCAAAGTAGCGAACACAATCAAACCAACATGATGAAAGTGACTAGATGAAATTCCCATGTGCCCGCTTTGCTTATCATAAGAGACTGTTTTGTCCTGTCCTTTGCCTCAAAAGGATTGGGCTACCTTGCTGCATACTTATTTTTACTATCATTACTTACTCATTACAAATTATCTTGCTATCAAACTACCCGCTACTTACAATTTCAACACTTACAGACATTACCTTACTGAAAACTACTTCTCATTTCCTTCTACTCCTTGTTGGGTTCAACACTCTTACTTATCGAAAAGAACTACAATTGATCCCTGATAACCCACAAGTATAGGGGATCACAATAGTTTTCGAGGGTAGAGTATTCAACCCAAATTTATTGATTCGACACAAGGGGAGCCAAAGAATATTATCAAGTATTAGCAGTTGAGTTGTCAATTCAACCACACCTGGAAACTTAATATCTGCATCAAAGTATTTAGTAGCAAAGTAATATGATAGTAGTGGTAACGGTAGCAAAAGTAATGTTTTTGGTATTTTGTAGCAATGATAGCAATAGAAACGGAAAAGTAAATAAGCGGAGAACAATATATGGAAAGCTCATAGGCAATGGATCGGTGATGGAGAATTATGCCAGATGCGGTTCATCATGTAACAATCATAACATAGGGTGACATAGAACTAGCTCCAATTCATCAATGTAATGTAGGCATGTATTCCGAATACAATCATACGTGCTTATGCAAAAGAACTTGCATGACATCTTTTGTCCTACCCTCTCGTGGCAGCGGGGTCCTAATGGAAACTAAGGGATATTAAGGCCTCCTTTTAATAGAGTACCGGAATAAAGCATTAGCACATAGTGAATACATGAACTCCTCAAACTATGGTCATCACCGGTAAGTATCCCGATTATTGTCACTTCGGGGTTAACGGATCATAACACATAATAGGTGACTATAGACTTGCAAGATAGGATCAAGAACTCTCATATATTGATGAAAACATAATAGGTTCAGATCTGAAATCATGGCACTCATGCCCTAGTGACAAGCATTAAGCATAGCAAAGTCATCGCAACATCAATCTGAGAACATAGTGGATACTAGGGATCAAACCCTAACAAAACTAACTCAATTACATGATAAATCTCATCCAACCCATCACCGTCCAGCAAGCCTATGATGGAATTACTCACACACGGTGGTGAGCATCATGAAATTGGTGATGGAGGATGGTTGATGATGACGATGGCGACGGATTCCCCTCTCGGGAGCCCCAAACGGACTCCAAATCAGCCCTCTCGAGAGGTTTTAGGGCTTGGCGGCGGCTCCGTATCGTAAAACACGATGAATTCTTCTCTCTGATTTTGTTTCTCCCCGAAAGCAAATATATAGAGTTGGAGTTGAGGTCGGAGGAGCTCCAGGGGGCCCACGAGGTAGGGAGCGCGCCCCCACCCTCGTGGACAGGTGGTGGGCCCCCTGGTCTTCATCTTTTCCAAGGATTTTTTATTATTTCCGAATAGATGTTCCGTGAAGTTTCACGTAATTCCGAGAACTTTTGTTTCTGCACATAAATAACACCATAGCAATTCTGCTGAAAACAGCGTCAGTCCGGGTTAGTTCCATTCAAATCATGCAAGTTAGAGTCCAGTACAAGGGCAAAAGTGTTTGGAAAAGTAGATACGATGGAGACGTATCAACTCCCCCAAGCTTAAACCTTTGCTTGTCCTCAAGCAATTCAGTTGATAAACTGAAAGTGATAAAGAAAAACTTTTACAAACTCTGTTTGCTCTTGTTGTTGTAAATATGTAAAGCCAGCATTAAAGTTTTCAACAAAGATTATGACTAACCACATTCACAATAATGCTTAAGTCTCAAGTTTACTCATATCAATGGCATAATCAACTAGCGAGCAATAATAATAAATCTCGGATGACAACACTTTCTCAAAACAATCATAATATGATATAACAAGATGGTATCTCGCTAGCCCTTTTTGAGACCGCAAAACATAAATGCAGAGCACCTTTAAAGATCAAGGACTGACTAGACATTGTAATTCATGGTAAAAGAGATCCAGTCAAGTCATACTCAATGTAAACTAACAATAATGAATGCAAATGGCAGTGGTGCTCTCCAACTGGTGCTTTTTCATAAGAAGATGATGACTCAACATGAAAGTAAATAGATAGGCCCTTCGCAGATGGAAGCAGGGATTTGTAGAGGTGCCAGAGCTCGGTTTTGAAATAGAGATGAATAATATTTTGAGCGGTATACTTTCATTATCAACATAACAACCAAGAGATGTCAATATCTTCCATGCTACACACATTATAGGCGGTTCCCAAACAGAATGGTAAAGTTTATACTCCCCCTCCACCAACAAGCATCAATCCATGGCTTGCTCGAAACAACGAGTGCCTCCAACTAACAAGAGTCCCAAGGGGAGTTTTGTCTGCAATTATTTTGATTTGATTTGTATAAAGCATGGGACTGGGCATCCCGGTGACCCGCCACTTTCTCGTGAGTGAGGAGCGGAGTCCACTCCTCTTGAGAATAACTCGCCTAACATGGAAGATACGGACAGCCCTAGTTGATACATGAGCTATTCGAGCATACAAAACAGGATATTTATTTGAAGGTTTAGAGTTTGGCACATACAAATTTACTTGGAACGGCAGGTAGATACCGTATATAGGTAGGTATGGTGGACTCATATGGAATAACTTTGGGGTTTATGGAGTTGGATGCACAAGCAGTATTCCCGCTTAGTATAGGTGAAGGCTAGCAAAAGACTGGGAAGTGACCAGCTAGAGAGCGATAACAGTCATGAACATGCATTAAAATTAATCAACACCGAATGCAAGCATGAGTAGGATATAATCCACCATGAGCATAAATATCGTGAAGGCTATGTTGATTTTGTTTCAACTACATGCGTGAACATGCGCCAAGTCAAGTCACTTAAATCATTCAGAGGAGGATACCACCCTATCATACCACATCACAACCATTTTAATAGCATGTTGGCACGCAAGGTAATGTTATGGTTCACCACCAGTCTAGGTAAGCAGGAGGTAATTCAATATCATCATTACGTATAGTTACACCAAGAAAATCAGCTAAGTGGGTTGCATAAATTCCACCAAAGAAATCTCCATTAAATCTATTCAGATGCAACCTACGTGCAACAATGGCTCCCAAATTATAAGATTTATCTCCCAACACAGCACTCATAAGAATACTGAGGCCAGGGACACACATGTGACATGGTTCATATTTACCGTTAATGCATCTACCTATGAAGAGAGCAAAATAATGTATAGCAGGAAAATGAATGCTCCCTATGGTAGCTTGTGTTATATCTGTAGATTCCCCCATAGTTATACTAGCAAGAAAAATCTCTAAATTCAGATTTGCGAGGTTCCTTGATACTACCCCAATGTGGAAGTTTGCAAGCAGTGGTAAAATCCTCTAAGTCCATAGTGTAAGAAATTTCATAAAGATTAAACAGGACAGTTGGAGAACTTCTATTTTCGGGGTATTTTTATATTGCACGGATAAATCAGATAGCAGACAGAAAAATACTATTTTTATTTTATTTAATATAAATAACAGAAAGTAAGAGGAGGGTACAGCAGGTTGTGCCTTCTAGTTTCATCCATCTCATGATCATCAAAAGGAATCCACTAACAAGGTTGATCAAGTCTTGTTAACGAACTCATTCCGAATAACATGGAACCAGAGAAATTTCGAATAACACTATGTTACCTCAACGAGGATATGCACATCCCCAATAATAAGAATATCATATTTCTTCTTGACAAGAGGAAGAGGAAATTCAAAACCTCCAAATATAATCGATGGAATTTTTCCAATAGAGTTGATACTATGAACTTGAGGTTGTTTCCTCGGAAAGTGTACCGTATGCTCATTACCATTAAAATAAAAAGTGACATTGCCTTTAGTGCAATCAATAACAGCCCCTGCAGTATTCAAAAAGGGTCTTCCAAGAATAATAGACATATTATCGTCCTCAGGAATATCAAGAATAACAAAGTTCGTTAAAATAGTAATGTTTGCAACCACAACAGGCACATCCTCACAAATACCGACAGGTATAGCAGTTGATTTATCAGCCATTTGCAAAGATATTTCAGTAGGTGTCAACTTATTCAAATCAAGTCTACGATATAAAGAGAGAGGCATAACACTAACACCGGCTCCAAGATCACATAAAGCAGTTTTAACATAGTTTCTTTTAATGGAGCATGGTATAGTTGGTACACTGGGATCTCCAAGTTTCTTTGGTATTCCACCCTTAAAAGTATAATTAGAAAGCATGGTGGAAATTTCAGCTTCTGGTATCTTTCTTTTATTTGTAACAATATCTTTCATATACTTAGCATAAGGATTCATTTCGAGCATATCAGTTAATCGCATATGCAAAAAGATAGGTCTGATCATTTCAGCAAAGCGCTCAAAATCCTCATCATCTTTTTTCTTGGATGGTTTGGGAGGAAAAGGAATGGGTTTCTAAACCCAAGGCTCTCTTTCCTTACCGTGTTTCCTAGCAACAAAGTCTTTCTTATCATAACGTTGATTCTTTGATTGTGGGTTATCAAGATCAACAGCAGGTTCAATTTCTATATCATTATCATTACTAGGTTGAGCATCATCATGAACATTATCATTAACATTATCACTAGTTTCAGGTTCATTACCAGATTGTATTTCAGCATCAAAGATAGAAATATCATTTGGATTCTCAGGTGTTTCAGTAATAGGTTCACTAGAAGCATGCAAAGTCCTATCATTTTTCTTTTTCTTCCTATTAGAAGGACTAGGGGCATCCACATTATTTCTCTGAGAATCTTGCTCAATTCTCTTACGATAGCCTTCAGGATACAAAGGTTCCTGAGTCATTCTACCACCTCTAGTCATAACTCTAACAACGTTATCATTATTCTTACTATTCAATTCATTGAGAAAATCATTTTGAGCTTTAAGTACTTGTTCTACTTGAGTGGTAACCATAGAAGCATGTTTACTAATAAGTTTAAGTTCACCTTTGACACTACCCATATAATTACCCAAGTGTTGAAGCATATATGAATTGTATTTCAATTGTCTACCAAAATAAGCATTAAAATCTTCTTGCTTAACCATAAATTTATCAAACTCATCTAAGCATGGGCTAGCAAATTTAGTAAACGGGATTTTAGCTTTATCATATCTATAGAGAGAATTTACCTTTACTACCTGTGTCGGGTTATCAGGACCATGAGTTTCTTCAATAGGAGATGGATTAAGGTCATATGTTTCTTCAACAGGCGGTAAATTAAGACCGTGTATTTCTTCAATAGGAGGTAAATTCTTAACTTCTTCAGCTTTAATACCTTTTTCTTTCATAGATTTCTTTGCCTCTTGCATATCTTCAGGACTGAGAAATAGAACACCCCTCTTCTTCGGAGTTGGTTTAGGAATAGGCTCAGGAGTTGGTTCAGGAAGTGTCCAATTATTTTCATTTGTCAACATATTATTCAATAGAATTTCATCTTCATCCGCCGTTCTTTCCCTGAAAACAGAACCAGCACAACTATCCAGGTAATCTCTGGAGGCATCGATTAGTCCATTATAAAAGATATCAAGTATTTCATTTTTCTTAAGAGGGTGATCAGGCAAAGCATTAAGTAATTGGAGAAGCCTCCCCCAAGCTTGTGGGAGATTCTCTTCTTCAATTTGCACAAAATTATATATATCCCTTAAAGCAGCTTGTTTCTTATGAGCTGGGAAATATTTAGCACAGAAGTAATAAATCATATCCTGGGGACTACGCACACAACCAGGATCAAGAGAATTAAACCATATCTTAGCATCACCCTTTAATGAGAACGGAAATATTTTAAGGATATAAAAGTAACGAGTTCTCTCATCATTAGTGAGCAGGGTGGCTATATCATTTAATTTAGTAAGATGTCCCACAACAGTTTCAGATTCATAGCCATGAAAAGGATCATATTCAACCAAAGTAATTATATCAGGATCAACAGAGAATTCATAATCCTTATCAGTAACAAAGATAGGTGAAGTAGAAAAAGCAGGGTCAGGTTTCATCCTAGCATTTAGAGATTGCTTATTCCATTTAGCTAATAACCTCTTAAGTTCATAACTATCTTTGCAAGCTAAAATAGCTAAAGAAGCTTCTTTATCAAAAACATAACCCTTAGGAATAACGGGAAAGTCTTCATCATCACTTTCATTAATATTATCAGATTCAATATTTTCATTCTCTCTAACCCTAGCAAGTTGTTCATCAAGAAATTCACCAAGTGGCACAGTAGTATCAAGCATAGAAGTAGTTTCACTATAAGTATCATGCATAGCAGAAGTGGCATCATCAATAACATGTGACATATCAGAACGAATAGCAGAAGCAGGTGTAGGTGTCGCAAGCTTACTCAAAACGGAAGGTGAATCAAGTGCAGAGCTAGATGGCAGTTCCTTACCTCCCCTCGTAGTTGAGGGATAAATCTTGGTTTTTGGATCTCTCAAGTTCTTCCTAATGATAAGCAGATATAAATCCCAAGTGACTCAAAGAATAGAGCTATGCTCCCCGGCAACGGCGCCAGAAAATAGTCTTGATAACCCACAAGTATAGGGGATCGCAACAGTTTTCGAGGATAGAGTATTCAACCCAAATTTATTGATTCGACACAAGGGGAGCCAAAGAATATTCTCAAGTATTAGCAGTTGAGTTGTCAATTCAACCACACCTGGAAACATAATATATGCAGCAAAGTATTTAGTAGCAAAGTAATATGATAGTAGTGGTAACGGTAGCAAAAGGTAACGGTAGCAAAAGTAATGTTTTTGGTATTTTGTAGCGATGTAGCAATAGCAACGGAAAAGTAAATAAGCGAACAACAATATATGGAAAGATCGTAGGCAATGGATCGGTGATGGAGAATTATGCCGGATGCGGTTTATCATGGAACAATCATAACATAGGGTGACACAGAACTAGCTCCAATTCATCAATGTAATGTAGGCATGTATTCCGAATACATTCATACGTGCTTATGCAAAAGAACTTGCATGACATCTTTTGTCCTACCCTCTCGTGGCAGCGGGGTCCTAATGGAAACTAAGGGATATTAAGGCCTCCTTTTAATAGAGTACCGGAACAAAGCATTAGCACATAGTGAATACATGAACTCCTCAAACTATGGTCATCACCGGTAAGTATCCCGATTATTGTCACTTCGAGGTTAACGGATCATAACACATAATAGGTGACTATAGACTTGCACGATAGGATCAAGAACTCTCATATATTGATGAAAACATAATAGGTTCAGATCTGAAATCATGGCACTCGGGCCCTAGTGACAAGCATTAAGCATAGCAAAGTCATAGCAACATCAACCTCAGAACATAGTGGATACTAGGGATCAAACCCTAACAAAACTAACTCGATTACATGATAAATCTCATCCAACCCATCACTGTCCAGCAAGTCTACGATGGAATTACTCACACACGGCGGTGCGCATCATGAAATTGGTGATGGAGGATGGTTGATGATGACGATGGCGACGGATTCCCCTGTTCGGAGCCCCGAACGGACTCGAGATCAGCCCTCCCGAGAGGTATTAAGGCTTGGCGGCGGCTCCGTATCGTAAAACACGATGAATTCTTCTCTCTGATTTTTTTCTCCCTGAAAGCAAATATATAGAGTTGGAGTTGAGGTCGTAGGAGCTCCAGGGGGCCCACGAGGTAGGGGGTGCGCCCTAGGGGGCAGGCGTGCCCCCCACCCTCGTGGACAGGTGGTGGGCCCCCTGGTCTTCATCTTTTGCAAGGATTTTTTATTATTTCCGAATAGATGTTCCGTGAAGTTTTAGGTCATTCCAAGAACTTTTGTTTCTGCACATAAATAACACCATAGCAATTCTGCTAAAAACAGCGTCAGTCCGGGTTAGTTCCATTCAAATCATGCAAGTTAGATTCTAAAACAAGGGCAAAAGTGTTTGGAAAAGTAGATACGACGGAGATGTATCAATCCCCTATACTTGTGGGTCATCAGTGAGACCAATTTGGTCTGACAGGACCAAACAGGACGACTTTTGGAGGCACAACGCGGGAATTCCTCCCACGAAGAGCTGGCTGCACAGGGAAATATTTTTTGGTGCGGGTCGGTTATGTCCTTCGACAATTCAATACCAGGTGGTTTAGGGCTAGTTTTTTGCTGTCCTTTTCGGGCTTCCAGAATAAGTTGTCCCTACCCAGCTTATTCTAGAAGCCTAACCAAATTTTGTTTTAGAACTATGCTTCTAAAAAATTGGTTGGGCTTCTCGAATGCTTCTAAAAGAATTTGGTTGGGCTTCTAGAATAAGCTAGGTATGAGGCACCTTATTCTATAAGCCACCAAAAGAACTGGCCCTTACACCTCTTTGGAGGCAGCCCGACAATTAGAGGTTAACTGCACATACATGTTGTGGGGAAGCTTCTATGAACCAGTTTCAAGCTTGGCGGCCGAAGGCGATGTGCAGGTCAGAGATGATCGAGGCGCGACCAAGACTTGACAACAGGTTCAGGGGCTACTAACGGTGTCCCGTCCCAGGGGTCGTTCACCATGCCTGTTCTTGACCTGGTGGGCCAGTCTGAGGACCCCTTGGTCAATTTCGTGTTGAGCCACATGGGGCAGCGCATGACGCATTATACAAAGACTCCGAAAGACTTGACGTTCAAGCCGAAGATACCGGAGCCATCGATGACTCTACCTCCACTGGCGTAGCCGATTCCGGTTAGTAACCCTAGGACCCCCGTATATTATATAAGACGGGGACCAGGCTCGTCGGTAGCATACATATAGTGTTGGGGATCGTTGCATGGGAAAAAATTCCTACGTTCACCAAGATCCAATCTAGGATATGACCATCTACGAGAGGAGAGATTGGATCTACATACCCTTGTAGGTAGCTAAGAGGAAGCGTTAAGAAATGCGGTTGATGTAGTCGAACGTATTCGCGATCCAATCACGATCTGTCCTGTGAACTCTCAATCCAAGTGCCGAACGGATAGCACCTATGCGTTCAACACACGTATGGCTTGATGACGCCTTCACCTCCTTTATCCAGCGAGTGATGGTGAAGTAGTAGCCCGAGTCCTCTGGCAGCACGATGGCGTGATGGCGGTGCTGGTGGCGGAATCTCAGCAGAGCTTCGCTAAGAACTAGGGAGAGGAAGAGGGATCCGAGGGAGAGGAGAGGCAGCGCCGTGGCGTAGAGATGTGCTCAAGGGGTCGGCTGCCCTATCTCTACCTCTCTCTATATAGGGGAAGGGAGGAGGGGGTGGCACCCCTAGGGTTTACCCCCAGGGGGCGGCCAGGGCAAATGAGATCTCCCCTAGGGTGACTTGCCCCCCCCAAGCCGGGTGGAGGGAACCCTAGAGGGGCACCCCCAACCCTCCTGGTTATGTGAGATGGGGTGACGGGGGCGCTCAGCCCCTTAGTGGGCTGGTTTGCCCCCTCCCCTTGGCCCATGGGGCCCCCCAACACTTGTCGGGGCCCCCTGAAACCCCTTTCGGTGACGTTGGTCATCACCCGGTACCCATGGAACAATTCTGGACTCCACTACCCCTCATCCAATATATCAATCTTCACCTGCGGACCCTTCTGGAGTTTCTCTTCATCTGGAATCTCATCCATGACTCCGAACAACCTTCGGTAACCACCATAACAACTCAACTATACTTATATCGTCACCAAATGTTAAGTGTGTAGACCTTGCAGGTTCAAGAACTTTGCTAACATGACCGAGTCACCTCTACGGTCAATAACCAATAGTGGGACATGCATGCCCATATTGGTTCCTACATATATCTACGAAGATCTTATCGGTCAAACCTCGATGTCAAGGATTCAGCTAATCCCGTATGCAGTTCCCTTTGTCTATCAGTATGTTACTTGCCCGAGATTCGATCGTCAGTATCTCCATACCTAGTTCAATCTCGTTACCAGCAAGTCTCTTTACTCGTTCCATAATACAAGATCCCATGGCTAACTCATTAGTCACATTGCTTGCAAGCTCATTGTGATATTGTATTACCGAGTGGGCCCTGAGATACCTCTCCGTCATACGGAGTGACAAATCCCAGTCTTGATCCATGCCAACTCAACAGACACCCTCGTAGATACATGTAGAGCACATTTATAGTCACCCAGTTACGTTGTGATGTTTGGTACACACAAGGTACTCCTACGGTGTCAGTGAGTTGCATGATCTCATGGTCATAGGAACATATACTTGACATGCGTAAATCGATAGCAATAAACTTGATACGACCATATGCTATGTTTATAGCTTGGGTCTTGTCTGTCACATCATTCTCCTAATGATGTGACCTCGTTATCAAATGACAACTCATGTCCATGACTAGGAAACCATAGCCATCTTTGATCAACGAGCTAGTCCGGTAGAGGCTGACTAGGGACATCTTATTGTCTATGTATCCACACATGTATTTGAGTTTTCGATCAATACAATTCTAGCATGGATAATAAACGATTGTCATGAAAAAGGAAATATGATAATAACCAATTTATTATTGCCTCTAAGGCATATTTCCAACATATAATCCCTTGATAGCATACATATAGTCCCTTGTATTCAGATGTACTTTGTACACCTTCTCTCGCAATATACACAAGCAGGAGTAGGAACTACAAAAAAAATACACTTCCGTGATGATACGTGTTTGTCACTATAGGTCGCGTTTTCTTTCATGCATGTACATCCATGACAAATTTATGACAGAATCAAGATAGTCATACCTGTGCGGTCATAGAAGTGTTCCATGACATTCCCAAAATTATCATCACAGAAGTGTCCACTTCCATGACGATAAATCGCGTTTCACAGAAGTGCTTTCGTCAAGGGTGACCGACACGTGGCATCCACCGTAACGAACGCCGTTAAGCTATCGGGTCAGATTTTGGATCCGATAACCCATTAACAGCCACGACAAATGCCGATTTTCCACGTGTAAAATTCTCATTGGCTGATGGATCCACGCGTCAGCTCCGCGTTGGCACAGGTGCCACTCCTCCAACGGTCGAGATGGGCCTATGATATGTTGACACGTGGACCGGCCCAAAAGTGGCCCACAAAGAGTAAATGGGCCGGCCCAACCGAAGGCCCATAAGATTTAGCGGACCATAATGGGCCGACCCAGCTAAATGCCCACAAAATTTAGCGGACCATAATGGGCCGGCCCAGCTAAAGGCCCACACGATTTTGCAGACCATAATGGGCCGGCCCAGCTAAAGACCCACAAGATTTTGCGGACCACGATGGGCCGGCCCAGCTAAAGGCCCACTAGATTCTGCCGACCATAATGGGTCGGCCCAGCTAAAGGCCCAACATTCTCTGTCAAATCGGCCCGTCAACGGCATGTCCTAAACTTGTCATCAACGCGGCCCATGGTCACTTCTGGCCTGTTAATAGTCCGCTAAGTAATTGGGCCGAATTACGGCCCGGTGTATTTCCGGCCTGTTAAAGGTCTGGCTTCATTTGGGCCCATTTACAGGCCATCAAAACTATCGGCCCATAAATGACCGTGAAGGATTTGGGTCATATTCGGCCATGTCTGACATTCGGCCTGTTAGAGGCCCACTATAGCTTTGGGCCACTTTCGGCCTGTTGTCATTTTCGGCCTGTTAACGCCGGACATAAACCATGGGCCATATGTGGCACAACGTCATATCGGGCCCATTAACGGCCCATATAAAAATGACGATAATCTAGCCCGACCGAAGTTCCGGCCTGTTAAAGGCCCGTGTATTAGGTCGGCGCATTTACGGCCCGTCCGAATTTCGGCCTGTTAAAGTCCAGTGGGTTATTTGGCACAATCAGGGCCCAATCTCACTTTCGGTCTATTAAAGGCCCATGTATTTTATGGGCTCGAGATATTTACACCTGTAAACGGCCTATTTTTACTGAGGGCCCAAATTATGTTTAGGCCTCTTAAAGGCCCACTATGGGCACATGCCTACCAGAAAAATATGAAAGCTTATGTTGATTTAGGCCTAGATATTTTTAGTGGGCTACATGCCAATTTCGGCCCACAATCGTTTTTAGCCCAATTGGAATGGGCCCAACGAATATTGGCATGTTTGGCTCCTACGAAGCTTTAGGCTGAATACATTACTAAGATAAACCTACACTATACAAAAATAGCATCATAATTACTGCAGCCTGAGGCAGCATCATAAATGTTGTATCACAACAAAATAAATTCCAACCATACAACAAAAGGCCTGTTGGCATAAAGTTTACAGTCCTTCCAGATAAAAGCACCATCAGATGTATAGAAGCACATATCATTTGACCTGAGTGCTAATGTTTCAGGCTGTAGAATCTGATGGAGCAGCACGATCTCCACCTTTTTCCGCCATTGCTCTTGAACAACGAAGCTAATGTCTGATAGTCTGGTTTCAAAACCATTCATATCTTGACGACATTTCTCAACCACTATTCTTGTTTCCGAAACAACGTCCACTAGGGATTGGACTTGTGTCTGGAGCACAGATATATCACTCTGTCTAGCAGGAAGATTTTGTTCAGTAGGCGATTTGGACGAGGTTACCTTGACAACCAACCCAGAATTACGCAGGAAGGTTCTTTTTGCACTGTTAGTGGAGAGATACTGACGCACTGCAGCAAGAGGTGACATTGTGCCTGTAGTAGCCTCGTCACCTTCAGGTGGTTGTGGCTGTTCAATCATTTGTTCCATAGCTTCCTGAAAGTTTGAACTTGTAGATTAGTGTACCAGATAAGTTACTAATGAGAAAAAAACAAACAAAGTAGGTTAAACGTTTATACATAACTTATTTTGGTGAACTACTATAATACATTAGCATGTATTGTAGTGCCAACTACATAATAAAATCACTTTCGGAACATATGTACATCTAGCATGCCTATTGTATTGTCTATTTCCTCACATTCGTTGACATCTAGGGATAAAGAGACATGGTTTAAAGTAGGATGAACATAGTATGACATCATTCATATCATGGGCAAACAGATATAAAACAAACAGGCTATTTTATCATTGTGTGCGCACGTGAACATAACAACTAGATTACAGATCAAGTCTAAAAGAATATCCTTCATCTCTTTTAAACCATGTAAGGTGAAATGATACGTTAAGACAACTGTGAATAAAAGTGAACAGAGTAACTGACATTGGCTGCAAACCAAGTAGTTAAATGAACACATCACAGTACCAATCAGTTCAAGGCAGGAGGAGTAAGGACTTACAACAGCGGCTTGAACTGGTGTGCTCATGCCCTTCATCTTGTTGGTGTGGCAATCCTTGAAGATTTGCACTGCATTCGGTTCAGGTTCTTTTTGGTCCACACGGGATTTCCTCTGTATTTAGAACAAGTCAATATAGATACGATAATATGGCACAAAAAGAAGGAAGTAGCAGCTATTTACAAGAGCCTCACAGTGTGCAATATAGCTACGAGATCATGTGGTCTATTGGAATTTCACTTTAGAACGGTTGGTTTTTTTCTTCAAATAGTTAGCCTGGAAGAAGATACACTTGTAAAGCACATACATAAATACAAGTTCAATATGTGGTCTGATCAAATACATATAGCCTACCTGATACTTTGGATCAGACCAGTGTTTAAAGAGGGCTGTCCAGTCTTCATCTGTAATATATTCCACTGGAGACGTTTGGGCGATTTCATTGTTATCCTTGCCTTCAAAGTGAGATTTTCTAAGGTGGTACCGATAATGTCGCAGAGCAGACTGAAAAACATGAGTGCATGCTTGTCTAGTTGCATCATCGTTCGGATCCAACTTGAACCTCATCTGTTGAAAAAAGAATGTAAGTCTTATTAGGAGGAAGCTAGAAAGTATAGGACAGAGCAAGACAATATTACTAATTGCGATGAATAACATTACTTACGGATAAATGGTCAAGGAAGGCTTAAACTGGGTATTGTCTTCCTCATTCCTATACTGGATCCACGTTGGGAGGATACGTGCATGACACATAACGGCAACGGCTGCCTCTGATACTAACTTGGCTGACTCTGTAGCATCACGTGGCCTTGTTAAACCTGCCTCAAAATGGATCTCCATTCTTCCTCCTTTAGATTTTGTTAATCTGTCAAGCATTATCCCTAATGTCTGTTTCCGCTTGTGCCGTGGTGCTAGTTCAACAACGAATATGGAAAGTGTTAGTGTACATCAAACTGTGAGAGTACATATAAAGGAGCATGCAACTGCAACTTGACTCGGTCAGGTACCGTCTTGGTGTTGATGCTTATGAGGTTGATCTGATCTTGCCAAGTCCTGTTGTGTCAGCAGTGCTTCGGAAGTAGTGTTAGGTGTGAAGGCAGCTTGGGAACTGGCCAGTTCCGGAGCAAATGAACGAGTAACTGGTTGAGATGCTGGTACAGTTGAAGCGGATGCTGCAGCTGGTGGAGCAGGTGATACTGTGTTTGTAGATTTAGCCGGTGGACTTGGACCTTCCACTTCACTATAAGTATCAGCAGAATCTCGATGGCAGAACCTTTTCTGTTTCACCCGACGAGTAACAGCACTCCCTACTATATTATTTTCCTTGCTCTTTTTTGACTTTGCCATGTCAAGCTGTACCCACAACACAAAAGAATAAAACCACTCTTCAGAACTCATTGGTGCATGATACAGACAAGCAATACTTTGATTTAAGACAACCGTATGAGGATGGAATATGTAAGAAAAACAGGACGGCATGACATATTCACAGCTACGATGTGCAAACTAAGCAGAAGGATTTTCAAGAAAATAGAAGTAATGCAAGCTAGACACCATATCAAAGATGCAACCAATATTACTCTGCCAAGTTAAAAGTGTCTTGTCATAAGTGGCAATTCGAAAAATTAGAAGCAGTACAACATAGAAATCAATGCAAGATGCAACCACTATCAAACTGCCATGTTAGAAGCGTCCAATCATGAGTGACTGATGCAGGATACACAACAGCAGTACTTTGATGTAAGAACATGGTATGATAGATAGATGCAGTGTATTCTAGACATAGAAAGCCATGTCATATGCACATGTATAACGTATAAACTCAGCAGGTGCAATTTAATCAAAATAGAAGAAATACAGGCTAGACAACATATGCAACATGAAATCAATTATCACACTGTCAACTTAGAGCAAGCACCTGCGATGGTGGAGTATGGGAGATGAACTCATCATGTAGACTTGGGACTTCAACTTCATTAGCAGTAGTAGTGGCAAATCTAGAGAGTCTCTGTTTGCGTCGGTGGGGAGGACCACCAACATCCCCTAACTTACTCTTTTCCTTCCTATTTTCTAATATTGCCTTATGAAGTCAAAACCACAAGAAGATGAATAAAAATAGCTCTGCATAAATGGTTGATGCATGATACAGACGAACACTACTTTGATGTAAGGCAAGCGCAGGATAGGAGGATGGAATATATACAAAAAAAGACAGCGTTTCATATTCACACGTACGATAGGAGGATGGAATATGTATGAAAAAATAGTAAGCGGAAGGCATTTCAACAAAATTAGAAGAAATGAAAGCTAGGCACCATATGAACATGCAACCAATATCACTCTATCAGGTAAAAAGTGTCTCGTCGTAAGAGCCATTTCAAGAAATTAGAAGCAGTACAAGCTAGAAGACAATGCAAGATGCAACCTACATCACAGTCCCAAGTTAAATGCGTCTTATGGGTAAGTGATCATTGCAGGTATAATTTATAAGCTACGCAGATGCAATTCAACATAATCAGAAGCAATACAAACTAGACATCATACAGAAAACGCAACCACGTATAACAGTTCCAAGTAAGAGCAAGCACCTGTGATGGTGGAGTAGGGGAGATGTGCTCATCATGTACACGTATGTTCTAGAAACAGGAACACGTGTCATATTCACAAGCATTATGTGTAAAGTAAGTAGATGCAATTCAAGTTAGAAGCAATACAAGCTAGACATCATACGCAACATGCAACCACATATAATAGTGTCAAGTTAGAGCAAGCACATGTGATGGTGGAGTAGGGGAGATGTGCTCATCATCTACACAGCTACGTTGACTGTCCAGCCTTGTGTTGTCTTGTGAATCTTGTTGGGAGGATGGAGGAGTAGAATCTATAGAGACCCCCTATTTGAGTTGCTCCGAAGGACCACCATCATCCACTGTCGGACTAATTTCCTTCAGCTGTAATGATTTTGCTCTTCAGAACTCATTCATGCATGATACTGACGAACACTACTCGGATGAAAGGCAAACACATGATGCGAGGATGGAATATGTATGAAAAATAGGATGGTGTGACATATTCACACCTATGATGTGGTAACTAAGCAGAAGGCATTTCAACAAATTAGGAGCACTGCAAGCTAGACACCATATGAAAGATGCAACCAATATCACTCTGCCAAGTTCAAACTGTATGGCGTTTCAACAAATTAGAAGCAGTACATGCTAGAAATCATATGCAAGACACAACCAATATCACAGTGGCGACTTAAAGGTGCCTTATCATAAGTGACTGATGCGGGATATGCAAGAATAGTAGTCTGATGTAGAAACAGGAACACATGTCATATTCACAGGCATTATGTGTAAAGTAAGCAGATGCAATTCAACAAAGTTAGAAGCAATACAAGCTAGACATCATATGCAACATGCAACCACATATAATAGTGTCAAGTTAGAGCAAGCACCTGTGATGGTGGAGTAGGGGAGATGTGCTCATCATCTACACAGCTACGTTGGCTATCTAGCCTTGCGTTGTCTTGCGAATCTTGTTGGGAGGATGGCGGAGTAGAATCTGTAGAGAACCTCCGTTTCAATTGCTCAGAAGGACCATCATCATCCAATGCCTTGCCAATTTCCTTCAGCTTTATTGATTTTGCATTGTGAGGTCATACCGACAAGAAAAAGGAATATCATTCGCTCTTCAGAACTCATTCATGCATGATACTGACGAACACTACTCTGATGAAAGGCAAAGTCATGATACGAGGATGGAATATGTACGAAAAAATGGACGGCTTGACATATTCACACCTATGATGTGGTACTAAACCTTCGACTCCCATTTCTCAAGAAACTTTCACTTGTGCGGGTTCGTATATCGGAGGCCTCATTGCACAACATCATCCACTCCAGTTGCCCTGCACTGGAGTGCTTGGTGCTTGTTTTCACAGTTAGAATCGGTTGTCTCCAAATAAAGTAAGAATTGGAATTTCTTTTGACGGAAGGCAGATCATCATCCAAGATGCCCCTTCACTTCAAAGGTTGATCATTGATTCTAGTTATTCGCCGTTGCAAATAACCGTCCTCTCTGCGCCTAAACTGGAGACCTTGGGTGTAATACATGATCTCTGTGCTCATTTCAATATGGTGTTTGGCTCCACAGTTCTTCAGGTACTTTATATTATCATCTACACTTGTAACCATAAGCTGCATTTTAAATTTCTGCGCATAATTTATATATCATCTTGGAGTACACATTTTGTACTAATATTATGTTATATGCTCAATGAAGAGTTTCTCCATGGATGACCTATCAATGGTGCTAGATTCTGTTAAGATCTTATATATCCAAATGAATAGTTTTGATATGAACAAGATTATTGGCTTGCTGCAATGCTTTCCATGTCTGGAGAAGTTGTATATAAAGGTGATAATTTCACGCACATTGGAAGCCCGCGTATAGTGTACTAGAATTAACCGTTCAGCTATTGCTCTTTCGACACTCTTCTTTTAGACCTTAACTGTTTTCAATCTTCATGTCTATTTAGGCAACAGGACGGGGTAAGAAAGTTATAACCAATCGGTGGATTCGTAAGCATCGGGATTTTCTCACTTCTCATGAGATTCGATTGAAGACAATAACGCTAGAACGATATGTAGCCAACCGTGCAAACACAAGATTTGTCACATTCTTCCTGCTGAATGCGAGGTTACTGTTGTCCATCAGGCTTAAGTTTATCAGCAGCATGGTTTTGACGGATGGGTATGTCGAAGAGCAAAAAAGGAGTTTCAGGTGGGCAAAAGAGCTTCTTAACGTGTCGGGCTTCTATTTACAACATATTGTGGTCATAATCCAGTAAATTTTACGACCCAGGATGTTCATTCTATGGACCTAACCGATCCATTTGGCTGTGACTGCCGAAAACAGTGCTGGAGTTAGATGTTGTTGCCCTTTTCAATCTGGTTTTTTTGTAAACCTGATGAACAATTAACCCTCGTGCTTTTGTACAGTTTGTAAGCTGGAGTTAGATGTTCCTGCCCTTTTCAACTCGGCTGTGACTCTCATATTTTCTTTGAAACAACGCAAATGGCTTGCCATTCGTTTAATTTAGAGTGAAATATTGTAACAAATCCAAACCAAGGGAAATAACATCACTCTCGCCGGCTGCTTGAGCTCACTATGCATTACAAAAGCCAAGTGATTAGCCCCCACCAGCATCCACAAACTTATTTCGAACTAGCACATCAAATGGGCTGTAAATTTTCATAGGAAAGGTTGCATGACCGTAACAGATTTGGATTCTGACATTTGGGACCCGCGAGGAAATAGCCTATCCAAGGTGGTGTCGACTTACTAGACAGTCAACAAACGATTCTACCTACCAGCCGTTGGATTGACATCCAACATCTGTCGTGTATCTTCTATCTCTTGTCTTCTTCTTCCTCCAATCGCCCAAACCAAACCACCCCGTCGGCTCCGCCTACTCTTGCCTCCCATGGCAGGCTGTGCCTCCGCCGCCCTACCGTACGTACCCTCCAACGTTGGCCAGTCCCTCCCTCTATTCCCCCACATGTCCTGTTATTCTCCGGCGACGTCAACCCCAACATGCACCCGCACCCGAACCAGTCAACCCTCGTACTCCCCACCGCCTGCGACTGGACCGGCGCATCTTCAACGGCTCCTGTTCGTTTAGTCTGAGGCCTCACCGTCGTCCTCCGCCTTGCGGCCTTGGTTCGCTCGCCGTGCGCGGTGCGCCACCCTCTTGTGTTGTCAACATCGTCAACGACCGAGAGGAACAAGGAGATGACTGTACGTGGAGAGGATGACAGTAGGGACCCACCAGCGTCATGGCAGTACGCAAGCAAGTGCCTCTATAGTACAAGCCCAAAAATATGGTTCCTCCTAATTGGTTGGACATCTGGGGCTCACGTCATTGTCAACGTAATCAATAAACGAGAGAATTACACTACAAGCGGCTGACACCAGGGACCCAGCAAGTCACGCAGTTTTTTTTTGAGGAACAAGCAGTTGTTATTTATACTAGTTTTAGCAACGGATCAGGGTAACAACGGGGCTGTGCGGGGGCTGTGGCCCGTCTAGCCAGGGTTTTATTTATGTTTACCACATCATGAGCCAAGTTGTGTTTTTTTCTTGCTGAAAATGGCTAGCCCAGTTCTATTTTTTAAAAGAAATGCCCAAACAAGGCCTACTTGCTTTATCGGCCCTACTGGGCTGCAAATCTTTCAAGATGAGGAGAGTTTCATTCGGTTTGCCCAGAAATGGGCTGTGCATTTTTAAAACACATCAAACCGGGAATTAGTTTCAATTTTTTTCATTACAAGATCTTAAATTCCATTGATTTTTATGCGTGGACAATTATTTGGATTTTATATTTATATAAATTATTTTTCAAAATAGTTTGAATGTGAATCGATATTTCTGGATTAAAAACAGTTGACCGCACGGAAATATGCAAAATTTCGTATACTTTTTAACCGTGGCCACAATATGGGGTGTGATGCTAACAAAAAGAAGATGGGCTCCAAAAAAATTCTTATGAATTAGCAAATGGGCTGTACATTATTAGAAATAATGGCAAATGGGCTCTATGTTGTTTTCCACAGATTTGAGGCTGACTTGTGCGCCTACTACAGGTTGACGCGTATGCTTTCATAAAAAAAAGGTTGACGCACACGCAACGCCCTGTCAACTTAGTCAACACACAAGAGCAGTGACTATTGGATGTCCATCCAATGGTTGTCGTGCTTCTTCAATCTCTGCTCTTCATGCTCAAGCCGCTCAAACAAGCGCCGGCGAGACTGCCTGCTCCCTCCTCCTGCGGCCGGCTATGCTGCCGCGCAGGCCTCACGGCCCCACCATACTCCCATCGCTGGCCTAGCCATCCCTCTACTCACCCACACCTGCTGTTATTCTCCGGCGATGGCAGACGAACCAGTAAACCCTCGTACTCCTCCGCGTGGGAAACAACTGCCGAGTATTCCCTGGCTCCGTGTCGTTCCCTTCCTAGGCCTCGCCGTCGTCCACCGCCCTGGTGCTCTCGGCGCGGCCTGGTCAACGTGGTCAATGAACGACATCCATCGGAACTGGACTGTACGTGGAGAGGCTGACATTTGGGTCCATGGCCGCACGCAAGGAAATGCCTCCTTATTACGCGCAAAATAATGATTCCTCCACCTGACAGCTAGGACCCACAGGAAGGGCCTCTGTATTTCGTGAAAAAAACGTTCCCCCCGCTGACAGGTCGGACCCACCAACTATATCTTCGCACGCAAGGAAGTGCCTCCTTATTACGCCCAAAAAAATGAATACCCCCCTGCTAGCTGGGACCCACCATATTGTTGGGCTGACTTGTGGGCCTACTAAGTTGACAGGGACGGAGAGCTTTGTCAACTTAGTCAATACTCTAGTGACCGTATGATGTCCATCCAACGACCATAGTGCTTCTTCAACCTCTGGTCTTCTTGCTCCAGCCGCCCAAAGCAACGCCGGTCGTGCCGCCTGCTCCTGCCTCCCGTGGCCGGCTGTGCTACCGCGGAGGCCTCACCGCCCCCATACTACTCCCACCACTGGCCAAGCCATCCCTCCACTCACCCACACCCCCTGTTATTCTACGGTGACGGCAGCCTCACACCGTAGACGAACCAGTGAACGCTCATACTCCTCTCCGCGTGGGCATCCACTGCCGCGTCTTGCACGGCTCCGCGTCGTCCCCTTCCTAGGCCTCGCCGTCGTCCACCGCCGTGGTGCTCTCGGCGCGACGTGGTCAATGTGGTCAACGACCGACTTCCATCGGAAGAGTACTGTACGTGGAGAGGCTGACAGCTGGGTCCACGGCAGCCGCAAGGAAGTGCCTCCATATTACGCGGAAAATAATTATTCCTCCATTTGACATCGGGGACCCACCAGACGGGCCACCAGTATTTTGCAAAAAAAATCGTTTCCCCATGACTGCTGGGACCCACTGGACGGGCCACCGTATTTCGCGAAAAAAACGTTCCTCACGCTGTTAGCTCGGACCCACCGGAAGTGCCTCCTTATTACGCACAAAAAAATGAATACTCCCCGGCTAGTTGGGACCCACCTTGCTGGGAGGCTGACTTGTGGGCCTACTAAGTTGACGAGCATGAAGGGCTTTGTCAACTTAGTCAATATGAACGATTCTAGCTCCAGTGACCGTACAATGTCCATCCAACGGCCGTAGTGCTTCTTCAACCTCTGGTCTTCTTGCTCCAGCCGCCCAAAGCAGCGCCGGTCGTGCCGCATGCTCCTGCCTCCCGTGGCCGGCTGTGCTGCCGCAGAGGCCTCGCCGCCCCCTACTATTCTCACCGCTGGCCAGGCCCTGCGGTGACGGCAGCCTCACACCGCAGCCGAACCAGTGAACCCTCGTAGTCCTCTCCGCGCGGGCTTCCACTACCGCGTCGTCCCCTTCCTAGGCCTTGCCGTCGTCCACCACCGAGGTGCTCTCCGCGCGGCGTGGTCAATGTGGTCAAAGAACGACTTCCATCGGAAGAGTACTGTACATGGAGAGGCTCACAGCTGGGTCCACGGCCACAGCCCAGTTTTTTTGTGATTTGCCAAGTAAGTCGCTTTGTCAGGCCTGTTGGGTTGCAATTCTTTCAAGACGGGGAGAGCTTTCATTCGGCTGGCCGAGAAAATGGCCCGTCAGTAATGAGAAATGGGTTGTACATTTTTAAAACACATCAAACCGACAATTAGTTTCCAATATCTTTTTTTTCATTTCAAGATTTTAAATTACATTAATTTTTATGCATGGAGAATTTGTTGGATTTCATATTGATATACATTTATTTTTAAAATCAGTTTGAATGTGAGTCGAAATTTCGGGATTAAAAACAGTTCGGACCGCACCAAAATATGTAAAATTTCGTATAATTTTTTAACAGTTGCCACAATATGGGCTGTAATGCTAACAAAAAGAATACGGACTCCAAAAAAACCTTAAGAATTAGCAAATGGGATGTAAATTATTAGAAATAATGGCAGATGGGTTGCATGCTGTTTTCCACATATTTGAGGCTTTCCTAAAAAAGGTTGACGCATAAGCACTGACTGTTGGATGTCCATCCAACGGCCGTCGTGCTTCTTCAATCTCTGCTCTTCCTGCTCCAGCCGCTCAAACAAGCGCCGGCGGGACTGCCTGCTCCCTCCTCCTCACGGCCGGCTGTGCTGCCGCGCAAGCCTCACCGCCCGATCGTACTCCCATCGTTGGCCTAGCCACCCCTCTACTTATCCACAGCTGCTGTTATTCTCCGGTGACGGCAGACGAACCAGTAAACCCTCGTACAGTCGTACTCCCCTCCACGTGGGAAATAACTGCCGAGTCTTCCCTGCCTCCGTGTCGTCCCCTTCCAAGGTCTCGCCGTCGTCCACCGCCCTGGTGCTCTCGGCGCGGCCTGGTCAACGTGGTCAACGACCGACATGCATCTGAAGTGGACTTTACGTGGAGAGGCCGACAACTGGGTCCACGGCCGCACGCAAGGAAATGCCTCCTTATTACGCACAAAATAATGATTCCTCCACCTGACATCAGGGACCCACCGAAAGGGCCTCTGTATTTTGCGAAAAAAAAGGTTACCTCCGCTGACAGCTCGGACCCACCAGCTATATCTTCGCACGCAAGGAAGTGCCTCCTTATTACGCACAAAAAATGAATACTCCCCTTGTTAGCTGGGACTCAGTATAGTGGCAGGCTGACTTGTGGGCCTACTAAGTTGACGG
Organism: Triticum aestivum; assembly: GCF_018294505.1. Lineage (NCBI taxonomy): Eukaryota > Viridiplantae > Streptophyta > Magnoliopsida > Poales > Poaceae > Triticum > Triticum aestivum. The sequence continues at coordinate 32,751,001 of NC_057797.1, read as the reverse complement.
GGACGGAGGGCTTTGTCAACTTAGTCAATATGCACGATTCTAGCTCCAGTGACCGTACGATGTCCATCCAACGGCCGTAGTGCTTCTTCAACCTCTGGTCTTCTTGCTCCAGCCGCCCAAACCAGTGCCGGTCGTGCCTCGTGCTCCTGCCACCCGTGGTCGGCTGCGATGTGGCGGAGGCCTCACCGCCCCCTACTACTCCCACCGTTGGCCAGGCCATCCCTCTAGTCACCCACACCCCCTGTTATTCTGTGGCGACGGCAGCCTCACACTGCAGCGAACCAGTGAACCCTCGTACTCCTCTACGCGTGGGCATCCACTGCCGCGTCTTCCCCGGCTCCGCGTCGTCCCGTTCCTAGGCCTCGCCGTCGTCCACCACCCTGGTGCTCTCGGTGCGGCGTGGTCAACATGGTCAAGGAAAGGCTTCCATCAGACATGGACAGTACGTGGAGAGGCTGACAGCTGGGTCCACGGCCGCAGCAAGGAAGTGCCTCCTTATTACGTGCAAAATAATTATTCCTCCACCTGACAGTGGGACCCACCGGACGGGCCATCGTATTTCGCCCCCCTGACTGCTGGGACCCACCAGCTACATCTTCGCAGGCAAGGAAGTGCCTGATAGTCGGGACCCACCTGGTCGAAGCGTACGTAGTATTGTCATTCTGGTCGCGAACGTGTACGTACATACTGGTCGATGTAGAGGCGCGCACGTGTCGTAGTAGAGGCACGCACGAGTCGTAGTAGAGACGTGCACGTGTCGTAGTAGAGGCGCGCACGTAGCATGTACACGTATGTACAGCGGCCAAAAATACGGCCACGTATGTGTACATACGGGTGGGGTCGCGAACGCCTACTCACGCATACGTACGACCAGGGCTCGTGTACATTGCTGGATCAGAACGGAGAAACAGCGTCTTCGTCATGTTCATGGGGAGACAACGGAATGCGTGGTGTTCATGGGGAGGCAACAAAATGCGTCGTGTTCATCGGGAGGGCTTGGACGGAACAGGCGATGAAACCAGGCCTGGGGCGTACCGCAGAACGGAGGAAACGGCCTTGTGTTCGACCGGCCACATTTGAAACGGGATCCTATTCATCGGGAGCGGTCTGGCGTACCGTAAAACGGAGGAAACGGACCTCCTACGGTCGAAACGGGGGTCCTATTGATCGGGAGGGGTGTGGCGTACCGCAAAACGGACGAAACGGACTTGTGTTGGAGCGCTACGGTCGAAACGGGGGTCCTATTCATCGGGAGGGGTGTGGCGTACCGCAAAACGGGACTCCACGGGATACTGTTCATCTCCACCGTCGACCCCCTCCAGCCTCCACGAGCTACTGTTCATCCACCGTCGACCTCCTCCAGCCTCCACCCGCGACTGTTCATCCACGGGCTCCTGTTCATCCAGCCTCCACCGCGCGCTACTCCACCTGCTACTGTTCAACCAGCCCTTCATCGTCTACTGTTCATCCAGCCCTCCACGGGGTGGTCCTGTTCATCCAGCCCTCCACGGGGTCCTGCTCATCCAGCCCCAACCAGCTCGATCAATCGGGGTCCTGTTCATCCAGAGGCAACACCACGGGGTCCTG
>NC_057797.1:32748014-32749171 GCF_018294505.1 Triticum aestivum | reverse complement strand
AGGCAGCATCGATCGGCTTCAGTTAGCAGCAGTAGCGAAGGAATCGCTCGATCGGGTTCAGTTAACAGCCATCGTTCGATCGCTCTGGTTCAGTAACGTGTAGCCTGTAGTGCAATCGCTCAGGTTCAGTTAGAGCCCAATGCCTCGCTCGGGTTCAGTTAGAGCCAACGTCTCGCACACACGCGCGTACGTGTACGAGAGAAACGCGCATCGCTCGGCCCCCGACCTCCCACCGTAACCGGGAACTCCCCGAAATTTTCCTCCCCCTCGCTTCTATCATGGTTTTTTCTGTCATGGACGGCCCAAAGAATGTCATGCAGCTGCGTCTCCGGCCCGCTTAGGACGAAAAGCCCATTTTCTGTCATGATTTTTTGTCATAGAAGTAGGAGCCCACCACATCTGTATTTTTTGTCATGATACCGGGTTTTGTCATAATTATCGTCATAGAAGTGTCATATGTATGACAGAAAAAAAATTGTTCGGCCCAAAATGTCACGGATGTGTCTTTTTTTTTAGTGAGGTGAGAGCCCAAACCTGGGTAAATCCTTGCCTCATGTTACCACCCAGCCCAGTCGCCTAGCCGGGATACCCTACCGAAGGATCTGCCGAATTTAGCTCCGACAGTGTGGTGGACAAGGTGGTTGTCGACGATGACAGTGGCTGACGATGACGATTTGGGAACTAGGGATTTGGCAACAAGGGCGTGGAGAGAAGCTGCCAAGCTGGTCTAGTTTGACTGCACCGTGGCGTGGTTTTGATCTCTACCATCTATGCAACCCCCCTGCCGGGAAAATATCACATGATACCATCCCTTAGGTGATACATGATACGATTTCCAAAATTCAATTTTAAATGTTCCAAAAAAATTCTGAAAAATTTTGTGGATGTTTAGATCACATGAGTGTACAATCCCTAAAAACCTCAGCTCCAAATTCCAAATATACATTGAGAAACAAAAAGACAAATCCAACATGAATAGTGTCAAAAAAGACAAAAGTTATAATGTCACTATTCAAATCTAGATTTATCTTTTTTGTTTATCAATGTGTATTTAGAATTTGGACCTGAAATTTTTAGGGTTTGTACATTCATGCGATGTCAACATCCACAATTTTTTTTCAAATTTTTTTGAAACATTTAAAATTGAAATTTTTGGA
>NC_057797.1:32741434-32747689 GCF_018294505.1 Triticum aestivum | reverse complement strand
CCGTCCCAGTGGACCGAGCCCATGATCGTATGCCAAATCAGCTACTCCCTCCGTTCCAAAATAGATGACCCAACTTTATACTAAAATTAGTACAAAGTTGGGTCATCTATTTTGGAACGGAGGGAGTATTTACGTAGACAAAATCCTATGAGTGATCGTATATAACACACTTAAGACACCTCACTGACTGATTAGAGTATTTTGAAGGATGGTGCCCAAAGTGAATTCTGTGACAAGTTTAGCGACCCCAAAATTTTCACTTTTTTGTATCTGAAATATATGGAGAGATTATCTCGATTGGTGCATTTTTATTTTACTAATTATTAGTGTGTCATCACATGTCTGTTAAAGGAATGGGGATTTAACAAAATCATACTCGGCAACCCATAAATAAAAGGAAAATAAGAAGTTATTTAGACCCGAGAAAAAGATGATTTCCAAATTAATTCGGTGGGTAAACTCGGTAGACTAAGACTTTAGAAATACTGTTTTAATCAATCTATTCAAATAAATGTTTTTACAATACAATGAATCATATTGCAGCACGACAATGAATATGTTACATATATACAATAAATGAATGAAAATCATCATTATTCCAATAATATTTTTATTAAATTAATCTGTTACAGTGCCGCAAAAAAAAATAATGTTTTATATATTTATTTATCTCCCACTTATACTTTAGTCATGAAATAAACAAAAAATTGTTTAATTTGTTATATATTTATTTATCTTCCACTTATACTTTAATTTGCTAAAACCTTAATTAGCTTTAGTCATGAAATAAACAAACAACTGTTAATGCGCGGGTCGCGTGAGGAGGCCTCCGCCCCTCCCCTTAATAAACAATTCAAAAAGAGCAGGCGTCTCGCGGATCGGCACGCGGTTCCTCTTCCTTGAACAAGGTGGCAGAGGCGCTGGGCATTCATCGGTGGCGGCCGCCGCGGGATACACGGACGCCCGGAGAGCGAGGTACGTGCCCGTCCCTCTGAGCAAGACCATCTCCGGCTTGAGGCTGCGGTGCAGGAAGTCATGCGCTCTGAAGCGAGCGACAGCTCGGCGGCATGGAACCTGCCTGCTGAGCAGGCGGCCGCCGGGGCGGCGAGTGTAGGCGCCGCCTACTTCCCGCGCAAAAAAGAAGGTCGAGCAGGCGGCGAGTGTAGGTGGTTCCCGGGCAAAAGAGAAGGGCGAGCAGGCGGCCTCCGGGCCCGGGGCGGCGAGTTCAGACCACCCTGGGGTCCGGCGTCGAAGGCGCGCGTAGAGGGTCGGCATGGCGGGTGGGTGGTCAAGCGAGGAGAGGACGCCGTAGAGTGGCGGTGGCCAGGTGCGTCCAGTACGGGAGTACGGCCGCGGCCGGCGTCCGCGCGCGATGGACGGCCGGAAGTGTGGGGAAACGTCAGAGAAGAGAAGGGACGGTGGGGCGGGCTCAAAGTGCGTCCACTGGCGGACGAGGAGAGTGTGGTGCTTCCACGGAGAAGGGGGGGATTTTTTCCAGACTGACATTTGAGCGGTGGCGATCGTGACCGTGGTGGCGGCGGAGCAGGGGAGGGGAGGGCGGATAGAGCGGAAGAGGCGGCGGAGAGGAGGTCCCGCAGGTGGGTGGTGGAGGCGGCGTCTCCATGGGAGGGTGGTGGAGCCGTGGAGGTGGCGTCTCCATGGCGACGGAAGAATCTGGTTCGGTCGATGGAGGCAGAACTGGCGGGTCCTCCGGCGCCGCGGCTCGATTATCCTCGGCCATGCTCGGCTCGCGGCAATCACCCCACACCTGCCCTCTGCTGTATGCAGACTTGGCCGTAGGGTGGCGGTGGAGAGGTGCGTCCAGTTCTGGGAGGTGGACGATGAGTCTGACGGCAGCCGGCGTCCGCGATGGACGGCTGGAAGTGTGGGGAAATGCAAGAGAACGGAGAGGACGGTGGGGCGGGCTGGACGTCCATTGGCGGACGTGGAGAGTGTGTGCTTCCATGAGGGGAGGGAGGAATTTTTTCGAGTCTGCCATTTGAGCTCGGCCATGCTCAGCTCACGGCAACACCCGGCCCCTGCACTCTGCTGTATGTCTGTATGCAGAGCACGCCAAAATCCGCTTACAAGGCCGACTAGTTACTTCAAATGCGATTCAAGTACTTTCGATCTTAGCAGCTCTGTCTTGGACTCTTGGTTATACCATTTCGAAATCCCAATATAAAATTGTTAGGCTTTGTAACGTAGTCCAACTGTGTAATATGTATCATGTATCATTATAAATATATGTGATAGGCCACCTCTAAAGGGTAGAGCCAGTTCCCACAAATCCTACGTCTAATATGGTATCAGAGCCAAGAGATCTTGAGTTCAAGACCCTGCCAACGCAGTATTAAATAAAACGATTCTGCGGCCTACATCGATCCCACGTCTAAGAACTAAAATAGCCTAGACGTGAGGGGGAGTGTTGAAATATATTGCCCACCTCCCTCCATCAGTTCTCTCTGCATTCTCGGATGCCGATTGGGCTGGGTGTCCAGATGACAGGCGATCCACGGGGGGACATGTTGTATTTCTGGGTCCTAATTTGATCGCCTGGAGTACGCGCAAGCAAGCCACTGTTTCTCGCAGCAGCACAGAGGCTGAGTACAAAGCAGTTGCCAATGCGACTGCTGAGCTTATCTGGATTGAGTCTTTGCTTCGAGAGCTGGGAATCTTCCAGTCACATCCTCCAGTTCTTTGGTGTGACAACATCGATGCTACGTTTCTTTCGACAAACCCGGTGTTCCATGCACGAACCAAGCACATTGAGATTGACTATCATTTTGTGAGGGAACGTGTTGCACAGAAGCTACTATAGATCAAGTTTATCTTCTCAAAGGATCAACTTGCCGACATCTTCACCAAGCCTCTACCTTCTCTCATGTTTGAGGTCTGTAGGCGCAATCTCAACCTCCTAGATGCATCAGAAGTGAGTTGACATTGAGGGAGAGTGTTAGACTTTGTAACATAGCCCAACGACGTAATATGTATCATGTATCATTATAAATATATGTGATAGGCCACCCCTAGAGGGTAGAGCCAGTTCCCACAGATCCTACGTTTAATAGAAATCACCACATATATTTCATTGCTGTTAATGGCAGATGGACGCTGAGGCCTATTCAGTATATGATGTGCCGATCACACAGCTGCTCAAAGTACCCCAAGACGAGAGTAATATTGAGGAATGTTGGGAAGGTAGTACGATGCTAGTTTATTCTTCTCTGAACTTAGATCAACTACATCGTGGACTGGACTTCGGAGTCGATTGATGAAGCTTTTCTTGCAGCTCCACTCGGCCCTTCTACTTACATGATGGAGGGCAACTTGACTCACGACGCGGCGCCAGCCACCACGCTGCCGGAGAGCGGTTGTACGCGCAAGAGAGGTCCTCGCAAGAGAAGAATACCATTACGCACGGATCAGACTTGGTTTTTGGGTAACCATTTTGGGGTAAGACCGTAAGAGTCATGCTTATATATTCTCAGGATGAAATCCCACGGAGTATTTACACATGTATCTAGTGTTCTCTTTATATTGTCCACCCATATTTGCTTGGGATTTTCATCTGTAATTAATCCATCAACGGACAGCAGCCAAAGAATTCTATGTCGTCAGTTGTTTGAACAAGGTGCACAAAACCGTGGACTACGAACCAACAACGAGCATGGGACGCCCGAAGAGGTGACTGCACTAGTGGATGGTGTTGAAGATCTTGGTGTTGGAAGATGGTCTGCTCTGAAGAAGAAATGGTTTTCGACCTCAGTCCGAACTGCGGTGAATCTTAAGGTAAAGTGGTATTGAGATAAATTCTGAGATGTTGCCTGGCTTGGGACCTGCAAGATGCCGCCATGCATTGGATGAATGATAGATATCTTCTGTAATTGTTTGTTGTCTACACTTTCCATCGCAAAAGATCATCAAATTATCCTTAATAAAAGAGATAGTTAAATTAATTTTATGTTTGGTACATTTTTCTCGTGTTACTTTGTCTTGTCGGCACCCCCTCCTCTAATTCTTTCTCCTAGGTCCTTCGCTAATACCAATCTATCATTTTGTTTAACTTTTCAGGATAAATGGAGAAATTTGCTGAAATCATACATGGTGGGACTTGCCGTTGAAAAAAGTGCTATTTCATAATTAAACTCTTGAACCAATTGTGGAGCATCACTGATTTTTATTTCTTGCATTTCTTAATTGCAGGGAAATGCAGAAAGAGGATGCTATCTGCAACTAGATCATAGCTTGATCGAACGGATCCAGAAGGTAGCGGCCGAGAACCCATATCTAAGCTGAAGCTGCACACTGGAATGGTACTAGAGCTAATATTTAGGACTTTTGGTGTACACAGCAGTAGCTAGACTGAACCATCTGCATGGAGCAGCTTGTTTGCATCTCCTGCTTAACTGATATATATGTAAAGCACTCGCTTACTAATGAAGACATGTAGTTAAGCTAATGCAGTATTATTTGAAGATGTTACGTTTTAGCAGTGCCTAAATACATAATAATATGTGTGGCTACCTTCCCAGTCTTCTGGATAGTGAGAGATGAGTCGGCAAATACCCCCTGGCTCTCATGTGTATATGCACCTGATATGACCAAAAAAAATCGTAATTGTGAAAATTCAGAAAATTCTAAACAAACTTGATCTTTTGTTGTACCCATATAAATAGTTTCGCCAACCAAAAACTCCCATTGACTTCTGGGCAAGAGGGCTCAATTTTCAAGGAAAAAAAATGTAAATAGTAACTTGTACATAGTGTTGATGTTGTTTACTTTCACCCATAAGTCGACAGGAGCCCCGCAAAAAAAAAGTGACAGGAGTTCAGTTATTTTTTTGACGGGTCTACAGGAGTGCACAAGAAAACAAAGGATGGTGGACTGTTGTACAGCATAAATCATCCAAAGAAACCAGTCATCATACATCAAGTCCGTCAAAAATGACACCCAGTACACAACTGAACCCTGAACAGAATTTGGTCCCAAAGATCACAAATTTTCAACTACACAATGGCACCAAGAACAAAATATAACCTTGAATAGAAAATGACCTCCAAGTTCATTTTTTTTATTTTTATTTACTAAACAAGCAAACTGGAGCACTATGGTCCTTCGGCTTTCTTCTGCATAGTCATGTGGTTTCTTCTCCACTCCATCTAGAGAGAATACATTATGTCGTCCTCTCCTCACTTCATGCTGACTCGGCTCCCAATCGATCCAGTGCGCCATCATATTGGAATGAGCAGAAGCTCCCATGCTTCACGCTGACCTTAAGGAAATGGATCAATGTACCGCCATCTTGTATCAAACCAAGAGACCCCATCCCATGTTCCACGAGGCCTTCAAAAGAATGAACCAATGAGTCTGGCAGATTCAGCTACCAACATATCTTAATGTACCATGATATAAATATGAGAAAAGTGTCTTTTTTGTCCCTCGACTCTTGTGAGGGACTACATTTGGTCCATCAACTACGAAATCAGAACACTTGCACCCCCAACTCTAGAAACCAAACAAGTCCCTTCTCTCGGTTTTGACCGGTTTTGGTGTTGACTCACCCTAGTTTTGACCAGTCTATGCTGACGTGGCAAAGAAGACCCGCAAATTGACCACACACACACACACTCTCTCTCTCTCTCTCTCTCTCTCATGTGGCGTCTGTCGGCAGGGAGCAGAGGGAGGAGCAAGCGCGAGATGGTGGTCTCGACAGCATTAGCATGACGCCAGGAGAGGGGGGCCAGCATCGCGTGGGATGGAGCACGTCGCTGTCGTGGACGGGATGGAGAATGCATGGCGCCGTCGTGGTAGGACCCAGACACCTCTCGGCTGTGTTGGTGCTAGTCCTAGTCGCCGGTCTTCACGTGCAGACCACTTGATGCGAAGCATCCACGGTCATCCCCATGGTCCAGGGACATTCCGTCGCCACCGCAAACACGAAGCAGACCAATGACAAGAGCCCACGCACGTGCCATAGAAACCGAGGTTAAGTCTTTCGTCTTCGAGATTCCTTGGGATTCACATGAGAATTGGCTTCTACCTCAAACTAAAACATTATGCATTCTTAGGTACCAAGGAGAAGGCCATGAAGAAGCAAGGAGGGAGGCCCAAGCGCCCGCGAAGAAGGAGGAGGAAGAAGGACACCAAGTCGCGAAGAACCGAAGGCCTCGGTCCACCCCGGGTGACCGGGCCCTTAGCCGCCAACCAAGTGAGCTCCCAGACCACCTCGGGTTCCCAGGCCATCAACCCCCG
>NC_057797.1:32728822-32741114 GCF_018294505.1 Triticum aestivum | reverse complement strand
GGCTATAATACTTCATATCTAGCTCAAAATGAGGGTTAGCAAAGTATTATGAGACATTAGAGAGAGCTTTGCGCATCTACCACTCCTCTTGGAGATCAAGACCTCCTAGGAGAATATCCCTAATGGATATCAAGGCCTCCTTTTGGAGAAGACTATCATCAAGACCTCACCACCTTTGGAGTGGGAAGAACTTAACTTTGTGCTTGTTTTCCTTTGATTGTTCTTATATTCATGTGAATCTCATGTGTGCTGCTCTAGTGGATGTGTAATTGAGTTTTGTTTGAGTGAAATTGCCTTGTGTTCTTGTGAATTCATCTCTCCCCCCTCCAAGTGTGAAAACATCCTCACTTAGGGTTCCACCCTACAACGCCACCACTTGGATCCAACAACATGGTACGGAGACAGAGGCGCTGCCGCTCGTCGTTAGCCTATGGGCATTGAGGCGGATGCTCTCCCATGGCTTAACACCCCTACTATTGCCTGACGCCCACCGAGTTAGTCTCCACCGACGTCCCCGCACCGCTCACCCACAAGCTCACACTTGGCACATATACCTTTCCGTCGAGCACAACCTAGACATGTCCTTCCCATCATATTTAGTATAGCTCAGACCCTGTGACCCCATGCGTGGGCAAATGGCATGTTGCAGGCGGCACTGCTAAGCTTCAGTCGGCCTCCTGCTGACGTTGGTGAGCATGATTGATGCGACTTGTTGCAAGTACCTGCACACGCAGAAGCCACACGAAGCCGGCCTGGAGGAGCTACGTCCTCATGTTGTAGCACTTCGAGTGCAAGTTCGTGAGGATGCAGCTATCGGTTGGAGTTCCATCCTGCTCCATCGGAGACCTGCAACACGGTTAGCGTGTCGGCCAGTTTAGTGGGCATCAGGGCAGCCGGAGGGCGTGGTAGTTGGCAAGGCCACTGATAGTGGCGGTGCTGGCTCGTCGACAGACGGCCATGCTCGGTTGTGGCGCGCTAAAGCATCACATGTCAATTGTTCGACGTAACGTGGAGATGGACGAAAAAGAATAGAAATATTGCCACATGGACATGACCCCGTCGAAACCATGCTCAATCAGCATGGATAGCGCTTCGGTTGAGTCGAGGGACTGAACTTGTCTAGTTTCCAAAGTTTAGGATGCAAGTTGCCTGGTTTCATAGTTGAGAGACCATAATTAGATTTTGCCAAGAGTTCAGAGACAAAAAGTATACTTTTCTTTATAAATATTAACAGTATCTTGTCATGAACATTAAGTAAAATACAAATCTTGATGTAAAACAACTAAGCATTAGTTAATTTGTTTTTTCTTTAGATCATCTGTGGAATTATGCAAGATGCTCATGCATCTACACTACTGTTTCATGAATAGTTCAGCAGAGAAGAGTGCATCAAGGCAAACCAATAAATACAAATGAAAAGCATAAAACTAACCATGCTGACACAAATGGTGACCTAAACATAAGATCTTGGGGAAGGAAGGAAGGTGGCGGGGCAAAAGACTATTTCGAGGAAGGCGGCGGTGTTTTTTTTTTTTTGAGCAATTGGTTTCTTTTCTTTTGGGGAATGCATGCAGAGGCAGTGAGGTGTTTTTTTTTAGACAAGGCAGTATGGTGTATATTTTCCCATCAGGCTTCTCCTACCTAGGCCCATTAGATGAATCTGGCAACAGCCTAGGCTCGATAAAACCTCCACTAAGTTCCTTCTAGGCCCATGCGACACAACACTGGGAAATTATAAGTGAGATTAATCTTCAATCAGTAACTTTACTTTGGAGAGTCATGTTGTTAACGTAGAAGCACACAGTTTAGCTAAGTTTGCACTTACTCAATTGTATCCCACACGTCGTGGCTTTTGATGAATAAAACTTAGCTCTACCCCTAAAAAAATTTGACACGGCACTGGGAGCTAATAAATACTCTTTAAAAAGGACCCTTAAAATTTGAAAATTAACTCACAATCAAAAGCGTTTTGTACACGCTGGCAAAAACAAGGCAGCCTCACACCGTACACACGTTTGCGCGTATATATTGGGCCAGGCATGTGACTTGCTTTTTTATGGGCCGATAGAGACAATAGTGGGCTTCATAAAACAAGGGGGAAAAGGTAAAAAGGTAAGAAATAGTAGGTTGCGTGGCGACTATTTATCGCCTTAAGCGATCGAAGTGGAAGCGCTCGCTGAAGCTTTTCCCCTCCTTGCACTGTATTGGGCCGGCCCATTCATGCGCGTGTAGTCGTAAAAGAGTCAAATGCTGGTCTCCAGCAGGATCGCACGCTGAGCTAGCAGCCCCAACCAAGTTCGTTTCGTGGAAATAACTAGGGATGCACTGTACTTAAAACTACACGAGTGGTTTTCTTCGGGATATTTTTTCATTTTTTTTGTTTTATTTGGTTTATTTTCTTCTCCAGTTTTCATTTTCTTTCTCTGGGTTTTTTCATTTGTTTCTGCAGTTTTTTTTCATTTCCTTTTTCCTTTGGTTTATTATGTTTTTTGGTTTTCATTTTTCCTTTGCTTCTTTTTGTTTTTTTATTCTACATTCTTATATAGGTGATACTTGTTCAACATTTTTCAAACACTTGTTCAACATTTTTCAAATACTTGTTCAATATTTTTATATACGCGATCAACATTTTTAAATAATTGTTCAAATTTCAAATACTTATTCAACATTTTTGAGATACTTGTTCAACATTTTTCATATACTCATTCAACATTTTTAATCAAGTATTTAACATTTTTCAAATACTTATTGCACATTTATAATACTTACTCAACATTTTCAAATACTTTTTCAACATTATTCAAAGTCTGGCTCAACATTTTTTAATACTTATTCAACATTTCCCAAATAGTTGTTAACATTTTAAATATTTTTCAACATTTTTAAATACATATTCAACATTTTTCAAATTCGTGTTCAACATTTTTGAATAATTATTCAACATTTTTCAAACACTTGTTCAACTTTTTTCAAATGTGTTTTTGAAGAGTTATTTTGTAATATATATGTAGAATATTTTAAAATATAAAGAAAACTAAAATAAATAAAGCAAAAAACAAAAAACAAATAAAAACTACCGCGCTCTGGGCCAGCCCATCTGCTCGCGCAAGTAGTAGGCGCTTCAACGAGCGGCGACCTTCTCTCGCGTAACGCAAGATATAGAAGCGCCCAGTTGGTTGTGCCTCCTTCCCGTCCTCCGCGTGCACAAATCTCTCCCCATCGCGCTGCTGACAGATTCTTCTACAACTCCATTGAAGAAGGAGAAGCGTATACAAATTGAACGGAGGACGCGGTGCAATAAAAATCCGCGTTCTCACATCGTACCGCGAGAACAAATTGAATCAAAACAACTGATGTGTGTTGCATCGACAAGGGCGACACGGACAACCCCTGCTGTTGGGCTTCGTGTGCCATGATGCCGGCCGGCAGGGGACACATCAATTTCTTTCTATGTTGCTCGAGGACAATCAAGTCTAAACTTGTGGGAGTTGGTGAGTATTATTTTTACACTCTTTTAACCTGAGTTTAAACCGATATATTTCATTAAAACCAAGATATTTGCTCCGATATTGCCACTAGTGACTAATTAATGCATAAAATTAAAACCAAGATAATTGCTCCGATATATCCACTAGCCACAACCTTCACCATCACCGTAGTTCTCAGCAATCTAGCCATACTTGTAATCGTGTATCACACACGTCATTCATTAATTGTAAGACATTATATCAATCAATCAATCAATCTTCATGGTGTGTTCTTCGTGTAATATGATCTTCATGTGTTAGTAGGTCGGTAAGGTCATGGGTTGAGGCAAGAGCCGTGCTCTCCCATGTATTTGTTGGAAGAGTCAATGAAAGGACTTTGAATTAATGTCTCGTACATGTAACACAAAATTGTTCTTTTGTTGTCTCTTGTCTCATTTACGTTTTTCATCCCTGTAGGTATCCAAGATCATGGAGAACGAGCCACAGAGAGGCTAAGGGTAAGGAGTCCATGAAGTGTTATTCTGAACACTAGTGACATAAATGTTTAGTACGGTAACACAGATTTATCGCTGGGGATTCAATATGTGTAGTCATTAAATGCTCAATGCTTTTGTTTAATAATTGCAATCTTAATTATCAAGGCAACCCGTGGATAAGGTATTTGGTTGAATAACTGACTTTTGATGTAGGACGTGTGCTAGTCAAGATGTAATTTGAACACATTCCTCACTTCGATATGTGACAAGCACATCTTAATAGACGACTTTCAGAGCAGAAATTAAGATCATATATGATCTCAACACAAAATATATAGTTGTAAGCATAAGTCCTTATACCCATGTCTATTTTTATTATAAGTATTTTCAATGCCAGTTTGATTTGTGATTCGGTCCAAGGCTGTAATTAAGTTTTTACCATCTCTCGAAAACTACTATCTCCGTTCTGGTTTATTATAGCACCCTCGTATTTTGGTCATAGTTTGACCTTTAGCTAATAAAATATAAATTGTACATAGCAAAATAGCTAGTATCATTAGAAATTACATTCAAAATACAGATTTAACAATACTCCCTCCATTTCCTTATACAAGGCCACTATTAAAAATACATCTTGCATCAATACAAGGTCACCAACAATAATTGAGACAAAAATTAATGATATTTCCTCGTACTAGCCACTTTTTAATACTTACATGCATGTAGTCATAATGCACTCAACCACTTTCTTCTTATTCATTCGTTGCATGCTTGTGGTGTATTAATGATTCCGGTTAACGAAAAGAAAAATTGACTTGCAAAGAACTCATTAAATTTAATCTTGGTACCTGTAATACTCCCTCCGTTTCTTTTTACTCCACATATAAGATTTGGTCAAAGTCAAACTACACAAAGTTTGACCAAAATTATATAAAAAATATAAACATCTACAATACTAAAAGTATATAGTATGATAATACGTTTCATGATGCATCTGACAATATTAATTTCATATTGTGAATGTTTATATTTTTTAATATAAAGTTAGTCAAATTCTACAAAGCTTGACTTTGACGAAACTGCTGGAATTTTGTCTATTTTGGGCCTAGCCCAATAGCAGTTTCAGAAATTCCTAATAAATCCTAGAGGCCCACGCAGCCCATTTGTGCAAGGCAAGAGTTGGAACAAAAGTTTAGTCCCACATTGCTAGTTTAGAGGAAGTTGGACCTCTTTATAAGGGAGGTTCTTTCCCCACATGTATGAGCATGAGAACAAGAGGGACATCCACGCGCGCTCCTCCTCCGCCGCCCGCCTCGCCATGCCACGCCACGCCACGCCTCGCCACGCCACGCCACGACGCGCCGATGTCTAAATTTTCGGCCGCTGCCTATTCGCTTCGTCTCCCTTCGTTGCTTCACCTCCCGCTGCAGCCTCTTCGCATCCTTCTCCTAGGCCTCCGAAACCGCACCTTTTGAGTCCTGTACGGGAGAAGGGTGATAAGGTTTTTGGGGAGCGCTCAGCACGACTACTGGCTGCTTCATCACGGACGATCCGGTCGCCGACAACTACTTCCCCGACGTCCACGATATGGCAGGCGAGGACACCGACCCCAAGTCCAGCGCTTCTGCTGCTGCTGTCCCGTACGTGTTCTTGTCTTTCCTGTTAAAGGTTCTGCCGCAGTTCCTTGTTCTAGTCATTGTCCTACACATGTTAGGTTCTACTTCATATATGCTACTCGCTATACTGTCTGCTTTAGATATGATAGGCTACGGTTCATATATGCAGAAGCTATTTACATTCTCTCTGTCAGAACGCATGACTTGTTTTATCTCTTCTATATTAGTCATGCTTTATCTGGTATTTCTGTTAATAAAATCATTTGGTAAATTACTCATATTTCCAACAATCCAAAAACCTTATTATAGGCAATTTACCCCAAGTGGTTTTGCTGCTTCCATGAGACCTCCTATGTTTGAGGGTATCCACTATAAGAGGTGGCGCGTGAGAGCAGTCTTATGGTTTCAAACCATGAGTTGCTATGACGCCACTCTCAGCAAACCTGAAGGAGAACTTGATGCTCAACAGGCACACGCTTTTCAGAAAATGGATACTCTGTTTAAGGCTGCTCTCTTGAGTGTTCTTGGTGAGAACATAGTTGATGCTTATGCGTCAATTGATAATGGAAAAGATATGTGGGATGCACTCGAGGCCAAGTTTGGGGTCTCTGATGCTGGCACTGAGTTGTACATCATGGAGCAATTCTATAATTACAGGATGACTGAAGAGCGCTCCGTGGTTGAGCAAGCTCATGAGATACAATCATTTGCTAGAGAACTTGAGCACTTCAGTTGTATGCTACCGGACAAGTTTGTTGCCGGAGGTATCATCACTAAGCTTCCTCCTTCATGGAGGAACTTTGCTACCTTGTTGAAGCATAAGAGGCAAGAGTTTTCCGTCCCGGATCTCATTAGCATTCTTGATGTGGAAGAAAAGGCGAGAGCAAAGGACACACGTGCTCGAGGTATTGAGGGAGGATCTAGTGCCAATGTGGTACAGAAGCAGAACTTCCAGCCCCACAAGTTCAAGAACAAGGGCAAGTTTGATGGAAAAGCAAAGTTTGATGGGAAGAACAAGGCTATGCAACACACGAACTTCAAGAAAAAGAATGGCAAGAAGAAAGGTGCTTGTCATGTGTGTGGGGATCCTGATCATTGGGCTCCTAGTTGCCCTAATCGCTATGACAAGCGTCATCCTGGAAAAAGCGGCAAGACCGCTAATGTTGTCATTGGAGACACTGACATGAAGGATGCTGGGTATGGTATATTTCCCACTATTCTTTCAGTATGTCATTCTCCTGACTGGTTGATTGACACGGGTGCTAATGTGCATGTATGCGGTGATATTTCCATGTTTTCGTCTTATCAGACCGCAGGGACTTCAACCGTGCTGATGGGCAACGGTTCAAGTGCTTCTGTTCGTGGTGTTGGCATGGTCGATCTGAAGTTTACTTCGGGGAAGATCGTGCGGCTGAAGAACGTGCATTATGTCCCCTCCGTCAATAAAAATCTTGTTAGCGGATCTCTTCTGTGTAGAGATGGCTACAAGCTGCTTGTCTTTGAGTCGAATAAATTTGTAATATCCAATTATGGAACCTTTGTTGGTAAAGGCTATGAGTCAGGAGGCTTGTTTCGTTTATCCTTATCAGACATTTGCAATAAAGTTGTTAATCATATTTGCAACAATAGTGAATCCGATGTGTGGCATTCACGTCTTTGTCATGTTAACTTTGGTTGCATGTCGCGACTAGTGAAGTTGAACTTAATCCCTAGTTTCACCACCGTTAAGGGATCTAAGTCTCAAGTGTGTGTGCAAGCTAAGCAACTTCGTAAGTCTCACACAATTGCGGAAATAAGAAATCTTGCACCACTAGAGCTCATACATTCATATCTATGTGAAATGAATGGTGTGTTGACAAAACGTGGAAAGAAATATTTCATGACGTTCACTACTAGAAAAAGGGCTATAGATGGGATTGACACTAATGGCGCACCAGACAAGCGGTGCGCCATTAGTATATACTAATGGCGCACGACCTTCTGATACGCCATTAGAGTTGAAACTACTAATGGCGCACCTGGCCCAGGGTGCGCCATTAGTATCAAAAAAAATTTAACTAGTGCGCCTGTCCAAACATACTAATGGCGCATCCACGCACAGTGCGCCATTACTAGTTGTAACTAGTAATGGCGCACCTGCCGGAAAGTGCGCCACTAATGTTGTTTTTTCTATTATATTTTTATTCCCTTTTTTGCAAAACTACTAATGGCGCACTGTTCCACCGTGCGCCATTACTAGTTTAGCCATTACTAGTTTAAACTAGTAATGGCGCACTGTGGAACAGTGCGCCGTTAGTATGTTTTTTTTTGCAAAACTACTAATGGCGCACCACCAGAAGGTGCGCCATTAGTAACCTGGATTACTAATGGCGCATTTAGAGTTGGTGCGCCATTAGTAAGTGGGCAGCAACAAAATATTTTGGACAACCTCTCCTACCCACACTCACTTTCTCCCCACTTCATTCTCTCCACCTCCTCCTTGTCTCGGGTGCCTCCTCTTTTTCACCTCATTTCCACCATAGATTCATTCAATTTAAGTGGTTAAATTACCTTGTTTTGATAGATAAGTAAGGGGGGAAGCTATATTTATGTTGTTCTCCCTACAACAATGTGCACATGCACTTTTTATGGCCTAGCTAGATCTATGTATGTTCGTGGTGTTGCATATGTTTGTGGTGTTGCATATGTGTTTGTGTTTGGAGGTGTACCGGTATTTGAAATGCGATAGTTGCCAATATTTTGCCGGAATATTGATTCATTTCTGTTTCGGCGAGAATTTTGGCATTAAGCATTCTTTTTGGTTCTATTTTTAGGAAAAGTCATGCCAAATTTTTTCTTGGTTCTAAAATATCGTTTTGCTCTACCCCGCAAGCGACCATGGTCCGCATGATGACCGAAGGCATCGTGAATAGGTTTTTGAGGTCCGCGAAGGCCGAGATGCTTCAAAAGAACGAGACGGAGATAAGATGTCCGTGTCGAAGATGCAAGCTGAAGAGCCTTATTGCGGACCCGGAATCCGGGCAGGTGCGGGACCACCTGCTCTTGCGTGGTTTCATGGATGGCTATCGGTGGCAAGGTGATGAAGATGACTACGAATTCGTCCATGGGGGCCGGGCAAGAAATGAGGAAGGGCAGCAAGACAACCACCACGGCTCGGGCGGGCGAGAAGACGAAGAATCCCGAGGAGATGATCACGACGGTGATGCTGTACACAGTCATCATGTAGAAGATGCAGGACATGATGATGAGGAAGATGCCGGAGCAGACGACAGGCATGATCATGAAGATGATGATGCCGGCGGAGCAGACGACGCTGGACCATCGATGGGCTGGGTGCAGGACCCTCATATTCAAGAGCTGCTTCTCAAGCAGACGGATAACGCAAGAGCTGCCGCCCAAGAGAAAGCCAAGATTGATCAACTTGATTTAGACGCAGTTACTCCATTGTATGAAGGATGCAGGCCCAAGGATACCCGCCTGAAAGTAACGCTCATGGCTCTGGAGATGAAGGTAAAACACAAAATGACCGACGCATGCTTCGACGAGAACATGTCATTCTGGCACGAACGTCTTCCCAAGGGGAACAAGTGCCCGACCAGTTTGGAGGAGGCGAAGAAAATCGTGTGTCCTCTGGATTTACCGCACGTGAAATACCATGTGTGCATGAACAATTGCATCATTTATCGGGATGAGCACGCGGAGTCTACCATATGTCCGGTGTGCGGCGTCACTTGATACAAGAAGAGGAAGAAAGCTCCTCAAAAAGTGGTGTGGTACTTTCCGATCACTCCTCGTCTGCAGCGGTATTTCGCGGACCCTAAGGTAGCAAAGCTCCTGCGTTGGCACGCGGATAGGGAGGAGAAGAAGCGACAAGATGACGCAAATGATCCGGAGATAGATAAAAAAGACAAGATGTTGAGTCACCCTAAGGATGCGAGCCAGTGGCAAGCGTTGAACTTCGAAGACCCAGAATTTGAGAACGATCCAAGGAACATCATGCTGGGCGCAAGCACCGATGGAGTCAATCCGTTTGGCAGCCAGAGAAGCACCAACCTGGCCTGTGTTTGTGTGGATGTACAACCTTCCCCCCTGGTTGTGCATGAAGAGGAAGTACATTCACATGAGTATGCTAATTGAAGGACCGAAACAACCAGGGAACGACATCAATCTGTATCTGGGGCTGCTGAAAGAGGAGCTTGACACGCTGTGGAAAACGCCAGCCAATACGTGGGACGCCGCAGAGAAAGAATATTTCCCTATGAGGGCCGCGCTGCTCACGACGGTGCACGACTATCTCGGTTATGGATATGTCGCGGGGCAGGTGGTCCACGGATTTTCTGGATGCGTCAGGTGCATGGATGACACAATGTATCACCAGCTAGATAGAGATCCTGGGTCTTCGAAAACCGTGTTCATGGGACATCGAAGGTGGCTTTGCGACGATGACCCATGGAGAAAACGCAAGGATCTGTTCGATGGTGAAACCGAACCCCGAGGACGCCCGCGTACGAGGAGCGGCGAGGAAATAGACGAGCTGTTGAAAAATTGGAAAGACTGCCCACTGCCGGGAAAGAAGCAAAAGGCGCCAGAGCCGGGAAAGAAGCGAAAGGCGCCAGAGCCGCTGCTGAAGGTATGGAAAACAAGGTCTGTTTTCTGGGACTTGCCGTACTGGAAGATCCACCGTGTGCCTCACAACCTTGATGTCATGCATATCACGAAGAACGTGTGCGAGAGTCTGCTTGGTACCCTGCTTAACATGCCAGAGAGGACCAAAGATGGGCCGAAAGCAAGGGAAGACTTGAAATCAATGGGCATCAGGCAGGAGCTTCACGCTATATATGATGATCATGATGATGATGATGATGATGAGGCGAAGCAGGACACGGAAAGTCGTCGCAAAGGCAAAAAGGCCAAGAAGACCGGAAATGACTACCCTCTCGCGTGCTTCACTCTAAGTCAGGAGGAGATCGAGCAGTTTTTCACCTGCCTCGTAGGAGTAAAACTTCCTTACGGTTACGCGGGGAAGATAAGCAGATACCTAGACCCAGCGAAGCTGAAGTTCAGCGGGATGAAGTCTCACGACTGTCACGTGCTGATGACGCAGATACTTCCAGTTGCAATCTGTGGGATCATGGACGCGCACGTCCATGAAACCCTATTTGGCCTATGCAACTTTTTCGACATCATCTCTCGGAAGTCTGTTGGCGTGAGGCAACTCAGAAGGCTACAGGAAGAGATCATGGTGATACTATGCGAGCTTGAGATGTACTTCCCGCCCGCATTCTTCGATGTTATGGTGCATCTGCTGGTCCATATCGTGGACGATATCATCCAACTCGGGCCGACGTTCCTGCACAGCATGATGCCGTTCGAAAGGATGAATGGTGTCATCAAAGGATACGTTCGCAACATGTCACGTCCAGAGGGAAGCATAGCCAGGGGCTTTCTGACCGAAGAGTGCATCTCCTACTGCACGAATTATCTAGGCATCGAGAACCCCGTTGGTCTGCCCGTCAACAGGCACCTCGGCAGGCTCGCTGGATGGGGTCACCGTGAGGGTCCTCGCGAAATGCATGTCGACTTCGAGGGTCGACTCGCCGACTTTGAAAGAGCAAACCTAGTCGCGCTACAACACATAGACGTGGTCGATCCTTGGGTGGTACAACACAAAACCTTTATTAAGAAGACGTACAATGACCGAGGCCAACAGAGGACGGATGGAGATATACTCAAAGAGCACAACTCATGTTTCACGCGTTGGTTCAAGCAGAAGCTTCTGTCGTACCCTTTACATGAGGATTCTTCCGCGGAAGAACAACTCATATTCGCCTTGTCACAGGGTGCCGAGCACAACCTGATGACCTATGAGGCATACGATATCAACGGCTACACATTCTACATCGAGGCCAAGGACATGAAGAGCGATGGTTATCAGAACTCTGGGGTAACGATGGAATCCTACACCGGTAACGACAAGGACAGATACTACGGAAGGATCGAGGAGATCTGGGAGCTGAGCTACGCTGGAGAGAAGGTCCCGATGTTCCGTGTCAGATGGGCCAAGAGCGTCCTAAAAGAAGACCGGTATTTCACCACCATGGTTATACCCGAAGCCAAATCCAAGACCGCGGGCGCAAACGTCATCGTGAAAAATGAGCCATGGGTACTGGCTTCCCAAGTGGACCAATGCTTCTTCATTACCGACCCGTCAAAGCCCAGTCGTGTTGTCGTGAGGAGAGGCAAAAGGAAGATCATCAGAATGGATGGAGTAGCCAATGAGCAAGACTTCGACAAGTACGGCGACCCGAGGATCGAACATGACGACGATGATGAAGTAGCAGCATACACCACAAGAAGAAGCAGGACCACCCTACCTAAAGGACGTCCGTTCCACAGAAGAACTCCATTTGCGAAAAAGAAGGGCAAGAAGATTGTGAACAGATAGCTAGCTAAGATCGATTGTATTTAAATAGTAGCCTTCATTTTTCGATTGTATTTCATGGGCACTTTTTGAAGTATCATGAATATTTTTAAATTTCATGGACACTCAATCTCGATCCCCCTCCATCTCAATCGCTATCCCACCTCGCCAGATCCGGTCCCCCTCGCCGCCGAGCACCCCCCGGTCCACCGGCCGCCGCCGCCGACCCCCCGCACCCTCGATTCCCCTACTCAACCGCCGCCGCCGACCCCCCGCACCCCTCCCCTACTC